>NC_041399.2:208999404-209264404 GCF_900747795.2 Erpetoichthys calabaricus | reverse complement strand
CAGCGAGTCCAGTGGTGTCCTACACAATCCAAAGGCAACTGGGAACTGAGTCACTTATATGAGAGTGGGTTAAGCACAAAGCAAGAGCCAGCGACTGGTCAGATGCGGGAGGGCCAACACACAGATAATTGAAGGATGACATTTAATCTGACTGTTTGCTTTGATCTTTGAGAAGAAACCAGCAACAATAGAGGGAATCCATGACAAGATGGAGAAGACACATAGACTGTACTAGCAACGTTTCCTTTCTTGGGACTGAATATTGGTGGAAAATGTTAAGTGCTGCTAACCAGTTTGATTAACAGATTTCAGGCCTAGAGGTTAGGTGAAAGATGCTATACAAATGTTTAGCTGGATGCATGTTATACCTCGCCAAGCAAAGTAAAGCCATTTGTTCTTCCTTTTATCAATTATATATCAGACAGGAGCAGAGGACTTTGATTTGAATCAAGAGACAACAGGACACATTTTTCACAGTGCTTATGCAGTTGAGTTATGTGATGTGCTTGTGAAAATGTCCTTTTCCCCCAAAACCATATACAAGACTAAACAGTTAAAGAATTCCAAGGCCAGTCAAAGCTCTCCTCTTCTGAACAATCGTCACACCAAACCACTCCTAGCTGCTTTTAAATTTCCAAATCCTAATTTGCAAAGCGAAACTGAGCAAGAAAAAATGTCAGGCTAAAAAATTACTCGGGCAATATGTGTAGGATGGATAAACAGAAAACAAACATGTCCTTCTACTGTAATGAAAAAAGTCAATCACCAGCCAATCAGAAGATGAGTTTCTGAGGGTCACCAGCTGGCGTGATCACAGGCGCCTCACAGCACAACAGCTTCAAGCACAGCTAACAGAGCAGGTCGATAAAAGCGAGTGTCAGTTTATATTGTGAAGAGAAGAGCTTGTGCTGCAGGTTTGACAGGGCGGGTAACGGTAAGAAAGGAGGAGGATGAGGAGGATAGGAGCATTCACTGATACAGCACATTTTTGCACCCACCACATGACAGACCACTTCAGACCAGTCTGTAAAGGACAAAATAAGGCCTTGAAGTAGCGGCTGTGGACCACTGCAGATTGGACAGAAAGTCTTATGGACCGATGAATCTAAATTTGAAATCTTCAGTTCATCACGCAGGGTGTTTGTACGCCGTAGAGTTGTGTGACAGCAGGCCCGGTCTTAGGTATTATGGGGCCCTAGGCGAAAGGGGGGTCCAGGGCCCCCCTGGAAGCTCTGTGAAATGCGTGAAAATTAGACCAAGGAGTCGATCCGGGGCCCCCCGGACGCCGGGGCCCTAGGCGGTCGCCTACTTCACCTATGCCTAAGGCCGGGCCTGATTGGGACAAATAATGCTGTAGTATATTTAAGTATATATGACAATTGCTCACTCAGACACTTTGTTTTGGGGGCCCCCAAGAAGGCGGGGGCCCTAAGCTATAGCTTGTGTAGCTTATACGTAAATCCTGCACTGTGTGACAGGATGGTTTCTCAGTGTGTGGCACCAACTGTCAAACATGGAGGAAGAGATGTGGTGGTCTGGAGTTCTTTTGCTGGAGTTCAGAGTTGGTGACTGGCATTCTGAATCCAAAGGGTTACCACAGTTTGGCTGTTATATCAGCTAAAGGTGGCTACTTTAATGAATCAAAAATTTGAATTAAACTTTGTGCACTTAATGATTCCTTGACGTATTCTTTTTTTATTTGCTATTGTTTATTTGTTCTATGCCTTGATTTCATGGAGTATTTAGACATTAAACTGCATCCTTTTCCATAAAACCTGAAGAAACTGAGGTTTTCTAAACATGCTGCCCGGTAGTGTAGATATACAGACTGAGAGAGAGTGCATGTCTGAGCTACAAGGCCAACATGCCATCCAATAATAAAACTAATCTTAGTATTTTTTTTTTTTCCTATTCCAAGTGTCAAATTCTGCAGCCTGCCTGCAATGTGCTTTCCTTACAGATGCAAATGAAAATTTATTAGAAAAGCACAACATGCACCAACTTTTATTTATATGCAGGAATTTGTGGCATTTTTATTAGCTTTTCTGCAAGCCATATCCTGTGTTCCAGGCAGCTGTGTAATTTAACGTTTCCTCTTTAATGATATTCCAGATTATAGAACCGCGAATGTCAAGGCACCTCTTCCCAAAGTGGGATGTAATCCTGTTATTTCAATTGTGGCGGGCCTGTGATTAAACTGTAAGCCGAACGGTAAGTGCTGATCATACCTTCACTTTAATTACACCCCACCTCCATTTTATTGCCATATTAGTTTGTTACATTTGAGGTGACTGGGTGGCCCAGAGGTTAATGGAAAGGAACTGAAACCATATGCTTTCCATTTGAAACGGTCGCTTAGTCATTGTCTGCCTTCAAGTCAGTTTGCTGCCTCACACTGCAAGGGGAGGTAAGCAGTGGGAAGCGTGGGGTCTCTGTTAGTGTGTCACTTAAGCGACTTATGGATTCCAGATTTGTTTCCCCAAGGTGGATGTTACATAAAATTCAATATGAGCTATCAAAAGTGGGTTAGGACTGCAATCCTCAAAGTCACAGATTTAAATTCTGCCAATGGTTGGGTGTATGCTTCAAATACTTGTTGTACTGGGCATGAAGTACTTCAAATTGTTATTCAGTTTAGGGGGACAAAACCCATAAATAATAAGACTTGTAAGAATAATGACAACATGTTGGAATTCACGCCACATCTAGTGCATTTATTAGTCACTTACTGATCTGTTACAAGACGTTAACTGTTAGGAAAAGTCCTGACATTACTGTGAGCATGAGGACATTGACAAGAAGATAATCACAAATGGACAGGCAAACGAGCAGTCAGAGTACGGCAAGAGTCTTAGCCAGAAAGATCAGAACAGGAGCAAACAAGAATGAATGTCTTGGATGAAAACACCAGAGTCCACACCGAAAAGAACTCCACATGCTAAACTGTCTGAAAGTTTGATGGAAGTTATCTAGCATGGGATACCAAAAACACAGCAGCACATTTATACTGGAATATGCAGTGACGTCACCAGCTGTGACAACGTGGTAGTGTGTTCAAAGTAGCTGTGTTCAACATGGCATTGATGGAAATGGAAAGCAAGAGAATAAAATAGATTAACAAATTCAACTTGTGTTAAAATGTGGAATAAAAATGTATTTGGAAAGAACATATCCCAAAACCTTAGAAAAAGAATAAACTACTACTAAAATCACATTATTACGATAATATATAGTGTGAGTGTGCATATGCACTTATATAATACCAGTAACGATAACGTGCAGTGCATACACTTGACTTGAGCATTCCTAGTTTCCATCCTTTCTTTCTCTGTACGTTTATCTCAGAGGTTGATGCGCTTGCTGCTTCCTGAGCAGTTCTTCTTTTCTCCACCCTAGCAGCCCGCTTCATCCCTTCTTCCGTCAGCATCTTTTCGTGTTAAAACTGATTAAATTAGTTTTTGTGTTGCAATTACTTAGTACGTTTTTCTTAATCTTTCTCTTAAGCTGGCACTCAAGTCTTCAATCTGCCTCAAGAATGATTTAAGATATGAAGAGGTAGGGGAAGTGACGGCGAAGCTGGGAGGGAAACAGCTCCCATATGCATGCACCGCACGGCCGCCCTGCTGCTCACTGCCGAGAGTAGATTCTACAATAAAATAAAAATAAAATGAGGAATAAAAATCATCACCCTGAAAGTGGATAGTAAACGTCACATAGTATATGTGTACCAAATTTCAGGTCAATAGGTGAAACGGTTTGTGAGCTACAGGTGATTTAAAATCCTGGACAGATAAACGAACAGCCACGGAAGCGTATTATATAAGAATTGTGTGTGTGTATATACTGTATGTGTGTGTATGTATATAATATAATATACATACAGTGGAACCTCGGTTTACGGGTTCTATTCAATAAGGGCGCACACAAAAAGGCGAGCTTCAAAAGGGCGACCTCAATTGAACGCGGCAAATAAAGGCGTTCATAGATTATTTAGATAATAATAGATAGATAATAGTAGATAATAATAAATAATAAAATATCTACGTGGCATTGCACATAATCTACAGCTTCAAGTGTAACACAACAATGAGTAAGAGCAGAAAACAACGAAATATAGAGAGCTTTAGAAATAGTTCGTTAGAAGTTCATGCATTAATTAATTGGATGTTTTAATATTCTTGCTTTCGCCTTTTTATACGTTCAATCATTGCCTTTATCTAATAAATTTTCTGTAATAATTTTGTTGCGTTTGCCTTTATTCGCTGCGCCCAATTGAGGTCGCCCTTTTGGAGCTCGCCTTTTTGTGCGCGCCCTTATTGAAGGACACCCGGTTTACGAGTGTTTTACAAGATGAGCTAAAATTTTTAATAAATTTAGACTTGATAAACGAGCGAGGTCTTGCAATACGAGTAGTATGTATATGCTTTGTCTGCTGAGCGTCATGTGATCACAACTGAGCTGATGGTTCTTCTCTCTCTCTCTCGCTGTGGGATTGTGGGCAATCGTCTCCTATTCTCTGTCTGAGTCTGCGTGCCTCACTCATATAGTCAACATCCGTACGAGTGTATACGGTGTACTACAGCATTGAGACTGTGTGTGTGTGTGCGCGTGTGTGTGCAGTGACGTGCGAGTCCCCGTCTTGCACCCCAAAACACGAGGCTGAGTCTCAGTACTTTAGCAACACCAGCTTTATTCAGCTTGAAACAACAGCGCGGTTATTTATTGTAGCGGGATCTTCCATTCTCCTATACACAGACACAGCAGTCAGGCAGGGTCGTGGCCAAGTAAAACTGTACCCTGCGTATTTATAATGTTCCTTGTATCACCCATCGATGGCAGGCACTTATAGCATGTCCGCGATCCTTTTCAGATTCACTTTTACGGCGAACTGCTACAACGCTGGGAGACTGCGATTGCTTTGGGACGCTCTTCCACGTGTCGTCCTGTTGGGTGTAATCCCACAACAGTTTAGAAACTCACTCACACCAGCCATGATTCTTTTCAAAGGTAAAGTGCAGGTTAATTTGTTTTATGTATTTTTACTTTATATTTTGTATTAATCATTTTTATATGAATAGTTTTGGGTTGTGGAAACAATCATCTGTTTCCATTATTTCTTATGGGGAAATTCACTTTCTGCGGTGGGTTGGCACCCTGCCCGGGATTGGTTCCTGCCTTGTGCCCTGTGTTGGCTGGGATTGGCTCCAGCAGACCCCCGTGACCCTGTGTTCGGATTCAGCGGGTTGGAAAATGGATGGATGGATGAAATTCACTTTGATATACGAGTGCTTTGGACTGCGAGCATGTTTCCGGAACGAATTATGCTCACAAACAGAGGTTCCACTGTATATGTGTGCAATGATTTTATGTCCCATTTTTTGTCATGCTTTAAATCGGGCTTATTTTAAAACCTACATATATATATATGTTTGGTATCATTGTTTTCAGGATTTATCAAATTTTAATGTGATGTTGTTAGATTTTCAGATTCTTACTGTTTTTAAATTATAAACGAAAATATCAAGTATTCACGTCCTGCGAGACGAGACTTTGTGCCAATAGATTTAACCATGCCCGGGGCCGGAAATAAAAGACAAAGAGTAGGACATCTGCTGTACAGGCTTTTATATATTTGAAGCGCCATGTGAGATGCACATCACACAATGCTGCAGCAGCAGTAAGCCTGCAGCTGATCGAGCAAACAGGATGTAAAAAAAAAAACTTATTTGTTTCCCATTGTATCACCATTTAAGAGGGGGTTTCGGAGGAGCAACCGCGTCTCCTTGGGGTGCGTTCAGCCCCCCTCTTCACAACATGAGAGGCAGAAATGCCAAGTGGCTGACGTGTAGTGCAGGCCCTGGTGGGTGATGGGAGTTTGGCAAGCAGGGGGGATCCCCCTAGTGTATATCTAGATCTATTAGTCCTATTCACTTTCAGCACACTTTATTGTGTTGCATATTTAATTTTAAATGGATAAAAATGGCAAATGTCTTCAGCAGTTAAGTTACCATGGATGGACTCTAGTCAAGTTCTAGAAACATCTCAAGGGCCAAAATACTTAATGTGAGATTTCAGTTTATGGTGTCACATTATGGGTTAAATGTAAATTGATGGGCAAAAATGTAAAATGTTTGAGTGTACAGTGCAGTGAAGGGGTCTGAATACTTTCTGAATCCACTTTGTGTGTATGTGTGTAAACACATTTTGTGTGTGTGTGTTGGTATGTATGTGCTGGTCAGCCAATCGGCAAACATGTGCCACTTCCTCTCTGTTGCTAGAAGCAGATCATAGACATGTGACACAGTGTCTGCCAAATAATACAAAGAGTACATGACATGTATTTCGCCCTTATTGGGGTGTGTCAGGTATACGCACATTTGCATCCCAGAACAGGGATCGAACCTCAGACGTGCGCGCCTGAGGCAAAGCCTCTGAAGTTGCTCCGCCGCTGCTGGTTCACTTATTTATTCCTCATTAAGGGGAGACAAAAATATGTACACCTGACAAGCCTCAATAAGGATGACATGACACGTGTCATGTACTCTTTGTATTATTTGACTGATACTGTATCATTAGATATAGAGATAGATAGGTGTTTATATATCTACTGTATATGTGTGTGCATATATATTGCAATCACAAGAGGGAGCCACTAAGCCCCAAACTACAGGTACAATAATGCCCAGACCCACTTTCCCACTTTTGGCTCGAATAAAAGGTTTTTATTTAACTCCAACACTTTCTTTACAAAAATACCAGCAAAAAAATACACCAGCCACAATTCTACTTCCTCCTCCAAGAGCATTACCCACTGCCTCCCGACTCTGACTCAACCAAAATAAGACAGTGAGCTTCCTTTTAAAGTCAACTCTGGTGCTGCTTCCAGTCTCTTGCCCAAGTCAGCTGGAGCCCCCTTCCATTTCGTGCAGAATCCAGGCAAGTAGATGTGGAACAAACATCTAAAACACTTGAAACGCAAGAACATCAAGATGTTGTCACAAGAAAGGACTCACGGTCTGTGATACACGCACATACCAATTTAACTGGGGTACGGTGACAAGTAAAATTCAGGGCCAATCCTAAAAGTGCCAGAGAGCTGACTGAATCATGGGTATCAAAAGGAAACGCCATTTAACAGACACTTGGACAAGAACCCAACATATGCAGGCTAAAAATGAAGAACATCCAAATAATGAAAGACTTTTAAGACCAACGCCCTCCAAACCCCACCTTAATAATCCACCCCTCTTACACCAACCTACCCCCTTCCTCATTTGCTGTATATTGCCTTTGATTCCTGTCTGTCTAATCATTTTCCTCCGACAATAATACCTGATAGGTTGTCAAACGCTTAGGATAAGAAAACTCTCTTAAGATGCCTGTGTATGTATATAAGGTACTGTATATGTACTGTATATAGTGCCCAAGGTACAGACCAAGGGAAACAAAGAATTTTGTGGCACCAACAGGTTTACACCATTTAATTGGCAAATAGAATAACAACAAAATAAATATTAAAACATAAGAGGTAAGATATATAACCAATACATGCATAAGGCATTCCAGATGGATAGATCTGGGAGGCGCTATATTGATCGCTGTATCTTAGTTGAATTTAAAGGCTTTGGCTGCTTAGCTTCCACCATTGCAAAGTTTTCCTCCTGCAGCTTATTTGAAGACAATCCACAGGCGTTTTTGTGGTGTGACATGAGATCCCCCAGAAGCCTTCAGCCTCTTGTCTTTGATCTTTAGTGTTTTATTTCTGATGAGCACAGCAGGGAGCTGATGGTGCTAATAAAAAACAACTGAGAGTCCTGACAGCAGGCAGCATGGTGGAGCAGTGGTTGGTGTTACTGCCTCCCAGGTCCATGATCCTGTGCCCAGTGGCTGTCCCTGTTGTATCTTGCAAGTTCTCCCCAGGTCTTTTGTGGTTTTTCCTCTGAGTCCTCCAGTTTTTATGACACGTCCCAAAATTGGGTAAACTGGCACTAACTCAGTCTGGGTGTGAGTGGGCATATGATGGACTGGCCTCATCTCTTGGTACCTCATGCTGCCACCTTTGCTTCTGCCCAACACCAAAGAAAAAGCCATTCGGTTTATGCAGGTTTGAAAATGGGTGAGAAAAACAAAAAAGAAATGAATTAACAGCAACTGTTCAGTGAAATGGCAGGGGTGGACAGCAACACTTCTATAGGCAAAATAAGAAACTGGCCAACCTTTTAGAATTTGAAAGTAGGGACACGGCATTAAAAGGTCAGGCGCCTGTCAATGCCGATTAGTCTTGGAAGGTCCATTTGTTTTTCATTACTTACAGGAAGCATCATTTGATATCAAGAGGTTAAACAGGTCTCTTTGGAAATGACCTCGATGGGTGACTTCCTTAAGAACCAAACGTGAATGTCACATGAAGCTGAATAGTCCAGGCCAGGCGACCCAGTAATAAAGAGAGGCATCAAAGCTTCATTGGGAGCACATCCCACCATTAACATGGCCTCTGCCACAATGCACTGCCATCACTTCCTCCCACTTTAATGACCTCCGCGGGTTCTTTTGATCCTTTTGTGCCCTCGTCTTTGTCTCTGTGCCATCCTAGACCTTAAACAAGAGAAAAAGAGGTGACCTTCTGGCTCTCTGAGCGTCGACTTCTCCAAGTCCCATTGTCACACTCCAAATCAGTTGTGAACACGGATAGAGGGTCAGGCAACGGCAGGGAACCGCATTGTGTGGAGGGTCATTAGCAAGACAAAGGGGGCCGAGGACCGGAGAGGCAAATGGCTGGCCAGCTCAGAGTGGGGGAGAAGGGGGCGCACACAGAGATGAATTACAAGGAATTAGATAGACAAATAGATATGGAAGGTGCTAAATGATACATAAATAATTATGAAAGGCACTATATCATAGATAGATATGAAAGGCACTATATCATAGATAGATAGATATGAAATGCACTATATCATAGATAGATATGAAACACTATCAAAATAGGCAGATATGATGACAGTAGATGAAATGTATATTGAAGGCACTCCATAATAGAGCTCCTTCAATATCTACCTACCTATCTGTCACCTTTCATATCTCTCTTTGATAGGTACGCAGTCAGATATGAAATGTACTTTATAATGTATAAATAGATTGATATGAATCTCACAGTAAAACATAGGCAGATATGAAGACTGTAGATGAAATATACATAGAAGGCACTACCTAATAGAGAGATACGAAAGGGGAAAGATGGATGAAATGCACTATAAAATAGATTGATAGATGGATGAGTGGCACTATATCATAGATATGAAACACACTATCAAAATAGGCAGATATGAAGACAATAGATGGTGTATATTGAAGAAACTACATAATAAAGAGATATGGAAAGAGCTCTATAATAGATATGCAGACAGATATGAAAGATGCTGTATAAATAGATTGATATGAAACTCACCATAAAACATAGGCAGATATGAAGACAGTAGATGAAATATACATTGAAGGCACTACATAACAAAAAGATATAAAAGGGGATAGATGGATGAAATACACTATAAAATAGATCGATAGATGGATGAGTGGCACTATATCATAGTTATGAAACACACTATAAAAACAGGCAGACATGAAGACAGTAGATGAAGTGTATATTGAAGGCACTACATAATAGAGAGATATGAAAGGCTATGGAAAGAGCTTTATAATAGATGTGCAGACACATATGAAAGGTGCTATATCTCTATATACCATATATGCTCGTGTTTAAGTTCTCCCATGGATAAATCGGGGCTTGATTTTAACGTATAATTTCTGGTATTTTATAATGTCGGTCGTATAAGTCGAATGCGGAAAACTCACGCTATTGGTCCAAGAGATTACGATATGCTAACGCCCACCTGAGAGAGTCACCATAGAGCACACGGCCTCTTTTTTCTATTTGGGTGCGGCAATGCGCCGTATCAGCGTGTGCTCCTAACCTCTCTCTCTCTCTCTCTCTCTCTATTGTGCCTACGTAACCACACGGTAACACCTGAACTATTCCGAAGCAACGTTTGCACTGTTTTGTGTTTTTTGTATCTCACACCATCATACGCCTTTATCGTAAGAGCATCCCTTATCTACGATGGAGCGTTTGATCAGAAGGAAATATGAAGCTGGTTTTAAATGAAAGTTGTTGAAGTGGCGAAAGAAATTGGTAACTGCGTTGCTGCAACAAAATTCGATGTGTCTTGAGAAACCGCTGCGAGATTAGAGGAGGCAAGAAGATGTAAAAAAAAAATTGTCATATTTTTCAATGGGCGTATAAGTCAGGGTCTTTTTTTCTTATGATCGATTTTTCAGGTTTCAAGACCCAACTTATACGCAAGTGTATACGTTCTATAAATCCCGAGGTCTGTCTTTCTGTTTGTCCGCTTTTCACGAGAGAACTACTTAACGGTTTTAGTTCGGGTTTCTTTCTATAATTTACTTGAACATTCCGGTTGATTTTGCAACTTCTCTCATCACACTAAGTATCATAGCTTGCTTACAGGAGTGAATAATTCTCGCTAATTTGAGACGGAGGCTGCCGGCTGAGGGGAGGTGGAAGCGTGACATCAAGAGTGGGGAGCCAGGCAGGGCCCCTCCTCACTCACGCACCAGCCTCTGTTCGAAACGGTCTACCTCTGGCCACGTGTTGGAGCGTACCTTGCCTCCGCTTAGCTAGCGATAACTGTTTGTTTATTGATTTTTTTAAAGTTTGTCCTGTTTCACTACTATGCGGGCGGAGGCTGCGGGGGACAGGTAGTAATGTATAAATAGATTGATATGAAACTCACCATAAAACATAGGCAGATATGAAGACAGTAGATGAAATATACATAGAAGGCACTACATAATGGAGTGGGACAGATGGATGAAATGCAATATAAAATAGATCGATAGATGGATGAATGGCACTATCTGATTGATAGATAGATATGGAAGGCACTGGGTGGAAATATGAATGGCACTATGTAAATAGATAGACAGATGTGAAAGGCACTATATAGATAGAGAGAGTGAAGGGGTCTAAATACTTTCTGAAGGCACTCTGTGTGTATTTATATGTTGGAGTGATTCTTTTATATCCTACACAGGAGAATTTCTGGTGTCAAACCATTGTCTCAAAGAAGCACCTCAGGGTAAGGCCAAACCACCCACAAACAGGGAATTCACCTCCCATCAGCTTACCCCTGGTAGCACCCAACAGGGCATCCCTATGGAACCACAATTGCCATGCTACCCTGCAGCCATCAACACAGGGGCTTGGTAGAATGGATTCTACTGGGGAATGACCCAAGAATGGGAGGCACTCTTCCATTGTCCCTTATTACTCCTTGCCTCCCCACTAGGAAGGGGACTACCAACCATCCCAGTTTGGTTACTCTTCCATTAAAGAAGCAATGACAGCTGTGTTCATTTTGGCCATTTTTGAACCCAGGACTGGACTTTAGGAACGCTGGTACCTTTCAACCCAAGTGAACAGAATAGCAGGTTTCAGTGTTGCTAATGCAATTGCAAAGGTTTCTCTAATAACCAATTAGCACTCACACATAATAAACTAAGGATAAGCTAAGCGAGTTGATGATTAGGACACTGAAAGGACAGCTGCTGAAAAATGGAGTTTTGTGGTCAGATGTGAATAATAAATTAAAAAACAGTCACTTCAAGTAGTAATAGCCATTTTAAACACTAGTAATATCTTAGCTGTACTTTTAAATCACTATAATGGTATCTTGATTAAACACAGGCATCAATTTCTGTCCAAAACATGAACATTTCTAGGTGTTTCCAGACCTTTGACTGAGAGTGTATCTTCAGTCGCCATGAATCTGTATAAGCATGTCGGCTTCAGTCATATATAACCATATAATGTTTTGTTTGATCAAAGGTTATTAATAAAATAATGAATGTAAATTTCAAAAACACAAATCGGACCGACTTTGTAATAACATCTTTCAGTCATGTGCCAGTTATGGAGACTGAAAGTAAAAGCTGAGCAGCAACAAATTCACCTCAACCGAAATATCACCGCCCACCTCAGAATTTCAGCTGCACCGCCTACAGAATTTACCTGCTGCCAGCCCTGAAGCGGCATCACCGTCACCAGTGACACTTACACATGGGTTTCCAGGGCGAGTGGCTGACACTTCCTGTCAGTTAATTTAACTTTACTTTTCCTTTCTCTCCGCTGTCAGATTTTCAAATCTTTTTTTTTTTTTCCTACCGCAGTGCCGTAATGACTGAGTGTCAATGTGGCTCCAGGAGGCTAAAGGGGACTTCATAGTGAAAATGTGGAAACGTCAGGCATGCATGAAAGATGTCTGCTGACCACAAAAGAAAACAAAACATAATAATGACATTGATCTGAGACCGAGGAAAACGCTTCATTGTAGCTGCTCTCATCTTGCAGTGTTGTCACTTAAATTGCATTCAGCAGACCTCCTGCCATAAGAACTGAAGGGGGCCCAGAACATGAAACATTCTTCCTGGGGAAAGTTGGTCTGCTCTTATAGCGCTTTCAGAAAGTCTTCGGACCCCTTCACTTTTTATATATTCAGTTATGTTGCAGACCTGTGCTAAAATCATTTCCATTCTCATTTTTCCTCATCCACCTACACTCATGATGAAGAGAAAACAGGACTTCGGAAAATTTGGCAAACACTAAAATTAAAATTAATCTTAATCTTAACGCTAAACCTAATTCTATCCCATTGACATAAGTATTGAGGCCATTTACTAGGACACTTGAAGGTTGGCTCAGGTGCATCCCATTCTATTGCTCGTCATTGAGATGTTTCTACACCTTGTCTGGTGTCTACCTGTGGTCAATTCAGTTGACTGGACCTGATTGGTAAAAGCCACATACAGGTACACCTGTCAATGGAGGGTCCACCAGGTGAGCACAAACCAAGCCATAAGGTTGAAGGAGTTGCTTGAAGATGTTAGAGATCAGATCGTGTTGAGGCATGGATCTGGAGAAGGTGACGTAAGAAAAAAAATCTTGTAGCATTGAAGGTTCTGAATGGTACAGTAGCCTCCATAACTCTTAAATGGAAGAAGTTTGGAACAACCGTGACTCTTCCTAGAACTGGCCATCAAACTGAGCGACCGTGGGAGAAGGGCATTGGTTAGAGACGTTTGCCGACTATGGTATCTTCCTCCTCTCATCAATAACATTTACTTCTATAGCTCATTTTCATACACAGGATGTACACTCATGTCCAATTTATTCATCTGCTTGTTAATGCAAATATCTGATCAGCTAATCACATGGTAGCAACTCAATGCATTTCTAATATCTCATCAGCCAATCCCAGGCAGCAACTCAATACATTTCTAATATCTCATCAGCCAATCACACAGCAGCATCTTAATGCATTTCGGCCTGTAGACTTTGACAAGATGGCCTGCTGAAGTTGAAACCGATCAGAATGGGGACGAAAGGAGACTGAAGTGATTCTGAACGTGACATGGTTGTTGTTGTTGCCAGACAGGCTGCTCGGAGTCTTTCAGAAACTGCTGATCTACTGGGATTTTCACACACAACCATCACTAAAGTTTATAGAGAATGATCTGAAAATAAGGAAAATAGCAGTGAACGTCAGTTCTCTGGGCAAAAATGCCTTGTTGAAACCAGAGGTCAGAGGAGAATGGCCAGACTGGTCGGAGCTGATAGCAAGGCAATAGTAAATCAAATAAGCACTCATACAATCAAGGTATGCAGAAGAGCATCTCTGAACACACAACACGTCAAACCTTGAAGCGGGTGGACTGCAGAAGCAGGAGACCACATTGGGTGACATTCCTTTCATCTAAGAACAGGCAACTGAGGCTAAAAGTCACACGGGCTCACCAAAGTTGGGCAACAGAAGACTGGAAAAACATCTGCTCTGATGAGTCTCGATTTCTGCTGCCACATTCAGATGGTAGGGTCAACAACATGAAAGCATGGATCCATCCTGCCTTGGATCAACTGTTCAGGCTGGTGCTGGTGGTAGTGCTGTATTTTCCTGGCACGCTTTGGGCCCCTTAGTACCAACTGGGTATCGTTTTTAAATGTTGCAGCCTACCAGAGTATTGTTACTGACCATGTCCATCCCTTTATGAACGCAGTGTCCCTATCTTCTGATAATTCCTTCCAGTGGTATAACACTGGTTTCTTGAACATGACATTGAGTTCACTGGACTCCAATGGCCTCCACAGTCACCAGATCTCAATCCAGTAGAGCACCTTTGGGTTTTGCTGGAACAAGAGATTCACATCATGGATGTGCAGCTGACAAATCTGCAGCAACTGTGTGATGCTATCATGTCAATATGGAGCAAAATCCCCGAGGAATGTGTCCAGCACCTTGCTGAATCTATGCCATGAAGAATTATGGCAGTTCTGAAGGCAAAATGGGGTCCGAACCAGTACCCAATAAAGTGGCCGGTGAGCGTATTGCTCGTATAGTTTTAGTTCTTTACCTTTCTTGCATTGGGTTCATGGCCCAGGTACCCAGTTTGACCAAACAGACAACTTAGGAAGAGTCCCAGTGGTTCCATCTTACAATTCTTGTGCTCCTGGGAACACTAAAAGCTTTACAGATGTTTTGATCCCCTTGCCCTGATCTGTGCCTCACCACAATTTGATCATGGATGTCTACAGCGAGTTCCTTGGACTTCATGACTTGGTTTTTATCCTGACCTACAGTGTGCATTGTGAGGCGTTCTCTACACTAAAATGATATCCAATCAATTCAGTTTGTCACAAGTGGACTCCAATCAATTTCCAGAAACAAGGATGAAGTGAGCGTCACAGCAAAGGGTCTGAATACGTTTAGGAAATGAGAGAGTCCAGTGTTTGATTTTTTAATAAATTTGTGTAATAATTTGTTGTCACTTTGTCGTTATGGCTTACTGAGTGTAGATTGATGGGCAAAATGGTTCAATTTCTCCATTTAAAATTAAATCTACAGCACAATGCAGTGCTCAGAAGGTGTAGGGGGCTCAATACTTTCTGAGACCACTGCATGTGGGGATGGCTAAAATCGGGAGCTGAAAGGCCTCCAACCCAAATCAGTGAGGGGTGTATATACAGTACAAACATAAACTGAACTGCATGTCTCCAGAGGGCCCCCTGCTGGCCCGACACCTGATTGCCGTCACGCCTCACTTTCTATTGTCTTTCTTTACCTTTTCCTTTTCAAACCTTCTGTCAACATCATCTCTGAATGTTTGTAACACTGCGGTCTGCTCACACCTTGAGCATTTCCTTTCCCATGCAGTGTGGTGCAGGCACACCTAAAGCTCCAACACTGAGATGCTTGTGGCCAGCGATTCTTCAACAAAGGAAACCTTTTCTTGTAAATGCTGCGACATCCTTTCTTATGTAGTGAGAGCCTTTGTGCAATGACAGCATCACTTTCTCCGATGGCTGCCTAAGTCACCCCTGACCTCAGATCTCACCACTGCGTGGGGATTTAAATGGCTGCTCAATCCCGCTGGGGGAAAAAAACAAACCCAAAATAAAAGCAGTGATGACGCCATGGGGTGGGGGAGTGGGAGGGCACGAGAACATCTTTGGGTGGGGGGGGACAACAACAACAACATTTATTTCTAGAGCACGTTTTCATACAACTGATGTAGGTCAAAGTGCTTAAAAAGATGAAGAAAGAAAAAAAATAAATAAAATAAGCTTATGGTATATACTCACGTTTTAAGTTCTCCCACAGATTAGTCAGAACTTGCTTTTCTCGTGTAATTTCCTGTATTTTATAATGTCGAATGTGGAAAACTCCCACTATTGGTCCAAGAGATTATGATATGCTAACACCCCCCTGAGAGGGGACCCACGGAGCACACTGTCCTTTTTTTAATGTATTGTGCCTATATGATCACACGGTGATACCCAAACTATTCCGAAGCGACGTTTGCGCTGATTTGTGTTTTTTTATTATTTTTTTTAATTTTATTTATTAATTTTTATTGTAATCATTCCATACAAATAGATCAATTTATAACAAAAATAAAATTGAAGACAAATCAAACCCCACCCCTGAGAAGGAGAGCTTAGCCAAAGGAGAATTGCTTAGGGCTTTTTAATAAGACAACAATAAACAAAAGAAAGGAAGAAATATATATAGGTAAATAAAAAATGGAGAAGGGAATTAAATGCGGTAATAGTTATTTCTCTTATTCTAAAATAATATTGATTAGATCCTGCCAGGTTTTTAAAAAATTCTGTACAGATCCTCTAACTGAGAATTTGATTTTTTCCAATTTCAAATAATATAAAACATCGGTTTCCCACTGACTTATCAGAGAAGAGTTAGGATTCTTCCAATTTAACAAAATAAGTCTGCGTCTCAAAAGTGTAGTGAATTCAATCACCGTTTGCTTGTCCTTCTCCAGTTCGTCTGGAAGAACACCAAACACAGCTGTTAATGGGTTAGGAGGGAATGTGACCCCAAGGCTGTCTGAAAGGCACTTAAAAATTTTGGTCCAAAATGACGTTAGTTTGGTGCAGGCCCAGAACATGTGACCCAGTGAGGCAGGAGCTTGGTTGCAGTGTTCGCAGGTTGGATCTCGCCCTGGAAACATTTTGGACAGTTTTAAGCGAGACAGATGAGCTCGATATATAATTTTTAGTTGAATAATTCTATGCTTTGCGCATATGGAGCTCGAGTGAATTCTCTGCTTTTCTACCTTCCACTCCTTTTCTGATATACTGATTAAGAGATCTTCTTCCCAATGTCCTCTTGGGTCTTTGAAAGCTAGGGACTCTAATAGGATTTTATATAATGCAGAAATGGTGTTTAATTCCTCGAAACTGAGCAGTATTTTTTCCAGCATGGTGGAGGGTACAAGGTGAGGAAAATCGGGCAGTTTCTGTTTAACAAAATTTCTAATTTGAAGATAGTAAAAGAAATGTGTAGCTGGGAGGTTGAATTTGGAACGTAATTGTTCAAAAGATGCAAATATGTTGTCTATATAAAGATCTCTGAGCATTTTAATCCCAAAACTTTTCCAGGTATTAAAAACTGGATATGTTTGCGAGGGTTGAAAGAGGTGGTTCTCTTGCAGAGGTGCCACCGATAAAAGATTTTCCATCTTAAAATGCTTTCTAAGTTGGTTCCATATTCTGAATGAGTAAAGCATAATTGGGTTATTAGTATATTTGCGATAACTTGCATTTATTGGAGCGCAGAGCAGGGAGTATAAAGAAGTACTACAGGATTTTACTTCTATTGCGAACCAAGCGGATTTGTGTTTTTTGTATCTTGCACCCTCATACACCTTTATCGTAAGAGCATCCCTTATTTACGATGGAGCGTCCGATCAGAAGAAAATATGAAGCTGGTTTTAAATTTAAACGTCGTTGAAGTAGCAAAAGAAATTAGTAACTCCGCTGCTGCGACAAAATTTGATGTGTCTGAGAAACTGGTGTGAGATTGGAGGAGGTAAGAAGAAGAAAATTTAAGTGTTGCATTTTTGAACGGGCGTACAAGTCGGGGTCTGATTTTATAACCGATTTTTTGGGTTTCAAGACCAGACTTATACGCGAGTATATATGGTAGGCAATACTAAGTCACAAAGAATAAAGTAAAGTCAGATGGACTGGAGGATAGAAAAAACAAAACAAGACCTCCAAGCCAGCCTCCCGCTGGGCATTCTACCTCACATCAATGATCTCAATCAGTCCTCATGGCTTACAGGCTTCAAGTAGAAGAATTAGATGATGATGATGATGATCATGTGGACATCTGGCCTTCAATCCATCAATGTAAGGACTGCAAGGTGCCCTGAACAGGTGTTGGGGGTGCAGATCACCACCACAGAAAATGGGGGGAAAAAGAACAGCAGAGAAAGTAGGGGTTAGTAAGGATCACAGAGCCATGATAGAAATGATATTTAAATGCAATTCAATGCATATACCGAATATCAGGATTACACTAAAATAAAGCTCGAGAAAGCCATGTTAAAGTAATGTATTTTTAGCAGTTTTTTAAAGTGCTCCACTGTATTAGCCTGATGAACTTCTATCGGTCAGCTATTCAGATTTTAGGTACATAACAGCAGAAGGCCAGCTCACCACTTCCTTGAAGTTTAGCTCTCGGAATTACAAGCAGACGCTCATTTAAAGATGTAAGGTTTCGATTGTAAGGTGACAGGCATTCTGAAATAGATAGATAGATGATACTTTATTAATCCCCAAGGGGAAATTCACATACTCCAGCAGCAGCATACTGATAAAAAAAAATTAAATTAAAGAGGAATAAAAACGCAGTGCACGTTAAAAAAAAAAAAAAAAAAATTGCAAGGTGGAGAGTGCCAGGCAGGTATAACAGACAGTCAATAACTTTGTATAATTTTAACGTTTACCCCCCTGGGTGGAATTGAAGAGTCACATAGTGTGGTGGAGGAACGATCTCTTCAGTCTGCCAGTGGAGCAGGACGGTGACAGCAGTCTGTCGCTGAAGCTGCTCCTCTGTCTGGAGATGATCCTGTTTAATGGATGCAGTGGATTCTCCATGATTGACAGGAGTCTGCTCAGCGCCCGTTGCTCTGCCACGGATGTCAAACTGTGCAGCTCCGTGCCTACAATAGAGCCTGCCTTCCTCACCAGTTTGTTCAAGCGTGAGGCGTCCCTCTTCTTTATGCTGCCTTCCCAGCACACCACCACGTAGAAGAGGGCGCTCGCCACAACCGTCTGATAGAACATCTGCAGCATCTTATTGCAGATGTTGAAGGACGCCAGCCTTCTAAGGAAGTATAGTCGGCTCTGTCCTCTCTTGCACAGAGCATCAGTATTGGCAGTCCAGTCCAATTTATCATCCAGCTGCACTCCTAGGTATTTATAGGTCTGCACCCTCTGCACAGTCACCTTTGATGATCACAGGGTCCATGAGGGGCCTGGGCCTCCTAAAATCCACCACCAGTTCCTTGGTTTTGCTGGTGTTCAGGTGTAGGTGGTTTGAGTCGCACCATTTTACAAAGTCCTTGATTAGGTTCCTATACTCCTCCTCCTGCCCACTCCTGATGCAGCCCAAGATAACAGTGTCGTCAGCGAACTTTTGCATGTGGCAGGACTTCCGAGTTGTATTGGAAGTCCGATGTATATATGCTGAACAGCACCGGAGAAAGTACAGTCCCCTGCGGCGCTCCTGTGCTGCTGACCATAATGTCAGACCTGCAGTTCCCGAGACGCACATACTGAGGCCTGTCTGTAAGATAGTCCACAATCCATGCCACTAGGTACGAATCTACTCCCATCTCTGTCAGCCTGTCCCTAAGGAGCAGAGGTTGGATGGTGTTGAAGGCGCTAGAGAAGTCTAGAAACATAATTCTTACTGCACCACTGCCTCTGTCCAAGTGGGAGAGGGATCGGTGTAGCATGTAGATGATGGCATCCTCCGCTCCCACCTTCTCCTGGTATGCGAACTGCAGAGAAATATAGGATGGAGCAGATTATTGAAGGCTTTGTAAACCATCAGCAGGATTTTAAAATCCATTCTAAATGGCACAGGTAGCCAATGTAGTGATGCTCAGACTGGGGTGATGTGCTCAGATTTTCTTTTCCTAGTTAAGATTCTGGCTGCTGCATTCTGCACTTGCTGTAACCGATTGATGTCTTTTTTTGGGTGGTCCTGAGAGGAGTGCTTCACAGTCATCTAGCCGACTTAAAACAAAAGCGTCAACTCATTTTTCAGCATCTTGGGGGGTTGTCTAACGTTTGCTATATTTCTTAAGTGAAAAAATGCAGTCCTGGTAATCTGATTAATATGCGATATGGTAATGTATGTTTGTTAATATATGTTATTTATAATTCAGGTCAGAGTCAATAGTTACTCCTAAATTCTTTACCTCCATCTTGATTTTAAGCCTAATTTTTCAAGTTTATTTCTAATATCCTCACTATATACATTTTTGCCAGTCACTAAGATTTCTGGTTTCTCTTTATTTAGATTGAGAAAGTTACTGCTCATCCATTCAGAAACACAAGTAAAACATTGAGGTCAGTGAACCAAGAGAATTGGGGTCATCAGGCGCTGTTGTAAAATACAGTTGTGTGTCGTCAGCATCCACAGCTCATACTTGTACCCTTGTAGGGACCAACCCTGGAAGACGAAGAAAGATCACACTGCATGACCGTTTGCTAATAAATAAAGTTTATTAGCTTGCTTTCCTGTTCCTGGCCTGTTTCAGGGTCGCAAGGATCTGAAGCCTACAGAGACCGCATTGTGGGAAAGGCAGCAACCAAACCTGGAAGGAATGTTTAGCTTTTGGTTTCTTTTATTCCTCATGGTCATCTTGTTCATCACATTAATTTATTAGTTGTTCATTAGTTGTGATGAAAGATTTCCAGCGTTTATTAGCCCAATGGTGTTATTTGCCCTGAACAGTGTGCCCCCTCACCCCCTGGTGTGGTGAGCCATAAAGCAGTAAGGTTCAATCTATACGGCTAACTTACTATGTGACCCTGAGCCATCCTCGTTTACTGCCAGTGTTTGGACTGTGTCATAAGACTGCATTGATCTATTTAGTGTCACCCCCTAGTGGCTAATATGCTGAACTGCCGGTCTGACAAGCATAGTTTGTGAAGACACTAAACTCTGCCAGCACTAAGATTATGAAATATTGGAAATCTTATGATGAAAAGGCAATAAGTTTACATTCACATTTGTTTCTTTAGCAGACACTCTTATCCAAAGCGACTTCTAAAAAAGGATAACATCAGGCTGGGGGGCTGTTTAAGGACAAGTGTACAAAATCGATCATCACAAGCAAAGAGCTCCAGGTGAGTTACAAGTTACAACAGCAACATAATACAATATTAAATGATTTATTGACATTTACCATTTGGGTTATTGTATTCCTCATGACCATACTAATTATAATCAATTTCCATCCATCCATCCATTTTCCAACCCGCTGAATCCGAACACAGGGTCACAGGGGTCTGCTGGAGCCAATCCCAGCCAACACAGGGCACAAGGCAGGAACCAATCCCGGGCAGAGTGCTAACCCACCGCATGACACACAAACACACCCACACACCAAGCACACACTAGGGCCAATTTAGAATCGCCAATCCACCTAACCTGCATGTCTGTGGACTGTGGGAGGAAACCGTAGCGCCCGGAGGAAACCCACGCAGACATGGGAATTATAATCAATTTAGCTTATTAAATTGGCTATTAGCTTATTTCACAGGAAGGACGTGAAATGTCATTTAAATTAATTTGGTTTGGTTATTACACTACACTGAGCCAGGTAGTGGAGCCCACTAGTGGCTAATATGCTGAACTGTAAAGTATATTGTTGCAAATTCAGTTACCACAACTAACCTCACCACTACCGTGTTTCCCCAAAAAAAAGACAGGGTCTTATATTAATTTTTCCTCCAAAAGATGCGCTAGAGCTTATTTTCAGGGGATGTCTTGTTTTTCCAAGAACAAAAATCTACATTTCTATCTATTACTAGCTGATTAGCCAGTGGCTTTGCTCACTGAGTGCAAGGGAAAAAAACTAAAATGCAGTATTTATAAAATAAGTTTAATTACCAATGTTATTTTTGAACAAATAAAGAGCATTTACAATAAATAGAAATTATATAAATATTAATTATTAAGTAGTAAAACATTTTGATTAAAGAATTTGAAGAAGATATAAGAAGCGTATAAATTATTAAACAGTCAAACATTAACATTTAAGAAGTAAAGATGCATTGAGTACTACTGCAGTGGTTTCGGGCAAACTACCTGCTTGACAACCTTGCACTATGTGCCTGTGATTTAAGCGAAAAATTATTCTGTGAAATGTGGACGCTGCCTTTCTGTGCTTAACGGGCAGAAGGTCCAAACAATTCCCAAGTCTAATACTTAACATGAAGAGGTCGGTACATCTTTTTAGATGTAAACCCTCCATTTTCTTAAAAGAATTCATCACAAAAGCAACCTTGAATGTTGCGTGGTTTTAGTGACCCGAATTCATCTTAAGGGACAGTAAGTAGCCGTGCACCGCAATTTACCAAGAGACTCCCGCTTCGATAGCGCTGATTACACTTATTCGCAAAGATTTCCACTGTCCCAGGAGCCGACGGGGCACTTGAAGTGTGACAAACAATGCGAGAAGAGAGGACGCTGCACGAAACTGCAAAGCTGCTGACCCGGACGAAAAGCCCGACATTCCACACCTCCCAGCGTCCACTTTGTTCTTACGACCCCTCGCTGCTGAAGGCGGTCTTGTGTTCACATTGTTTACAGCTCTGCGCAGTTAAAAAGTAGAAAGGCGCGAAGCTGTTTTCTTCATCTCTTTTACTATCAAGGTGTAACGCGTTCCTCTTAAGTTGAATGAGGAGAGCCCTGCACACACAAAAATCTCCTACTCTTAGGAAAATTAATTCTATTAAGTACGGAACCCAACCGAGCCTTAGCCCCAATTTGATATCCTCATCTGGAGTTGTCTTTTATGAATTTATACAAAGGAAATAATCACCCCAACAATTCTTTAAACAATCAAAAAAGAATATATTAAAAATCAAACAAAACAATAAACACCCTTTAAATCCTTGTCAAATCTATAATAACTACACAAACCCTAATTAATATGCCACCCCCTTAAACATTCTATAATATACTCCCCAGAAAACAGCGAAACAGCAAAGAAAGAAAGCAAGCAAGGAAAAGAAATGGAAAATTACCCTATTTACAAACAGCACAAATATAGTCACAGTACTTAAACCTATATTACATCTATATACAAATATAAATTAGACACACACACAATCCCCACACGTTCACCAGTCTCTTTTATATCAACTTTGTTTTAAAGTCTAAATTCACACGGCCTGGGAAATTTGCAATGAATCCAGTGATCAAGTCAGATACGTTCCGCTGACTCGTATACTGAATTTAAATGTAAAGGAAGCGATCTCACCGGCCTGGCGACGATTCCTTTGTTGAAGGAAGAAGTCCGTCTCACCCGGGTGCCTCTGCTTTAGCTTCCGTCCATGGCCGACTCCTGCACCATAAAAGCAAAGTAAAGCTGTGTGCTCCGAAGGTCCTTCTAGGTTCTCCATGCACCCAACCGTCGTTATTGCGGAGTCTCACTTGCATTACTGCTGGCTTCTTCTTTACTTTCACCTTCCCAGCTCCTTATTTAAACAGTCTTTTTTCTTCTTTTCAATATCAGTAAAGTAACTCTCACACAAATAATAAGTTCCTATATTATAATATGTTCTGTGGTCATACGTCATTTCCATTTCAAACACGAAAAGAATTTTATATATATAGATAAAAAAAAAAAAATCTTGGAAGGAGACAATACGTGATTTTCTCAGAGACACTTTAACGACCTGCAAGACAAGGCAGTGAGACAAAAGGACAGCTGCTGCACAGACTTATAGATAGATAGATAGATAGATAGATAGATAGATAGATACTTTATTAATCCCAAGGGGAAATTCACAACAATCGACATGCAGCACGACAAGCAGTAAGACAGCGGCTGATCCGACCGCGTCTCCTTAGCATGTGTTCAGCCCCCCCTTCACAACGCGAGTGGCAGAGACGCGAAAGTACTGGCGCGCAGTGTGCCCCAGGGGGTGGGCGAGTGAAGCGAGCTGGGGACATAACCCCCTAGTATCCTGGAAGAAAAATCTACATTTAGTCAAGTATTAGTCATGTCATCATCTTCTGGAACTTCATCATAACTCTCTAATCCCCGAATTCCGTTATGAATTTCTTGCAACTCCATTTCCTTTAGAACAATTGGGCCCGAATTTCTCATGTCTAGCAATAGAGCTTTCCTTAAATGAGCACCTCTTGTCCAAGTAGCCTGCTCGTAGTGCATTCGGGTATCCAACTTCTTCTCTTTGCAGAAAGCAGTAAGATTTTTTCCCTGGGACTCCTTCACAATTCCTTTCTTGTACTCAACAGAATAGCTCTTTCTTTTTGCACTCATCTTGTCGAGAGGGGTCAAAATACTGGTATTATTTCCTGTGTATATACGGTAGTGGTAGGTGTTTATCGCTTATCCAAAGGTGTCTGCACAGGATCGTAACTAGGGCTTATTTTTGGGGTAGGTCTTATTTTCGGGGAAACACGGTAATTCACTTGCTTATGTTGTAGACTTTGGGTGGAAAGGCACTATATAAAATATTAAATGACCATGACCTTTAGCTATCATAATTAAATCGGCTTTTAGTTCTGCAGAAATGATACTGAATTTCCATTCAATCCGTTGAATGCATTCTGCCATAAAGTTACACTGAGCCAAGCAGTGCTGCCCCCTAGTGACTGATGATGCAGAAGAACGTAAAGTGTAAGGTTGACGGTTCAATCCCCATCATTAACACATTTTGTGACAGCACTAAAAGCAGCCAACAATAAAGTTGCAATCTGGGAAACCTTATGATGGAAAGGCACTAGGGATAAAGTTAAATAACTTTTGGTTTCTGGTTTTGGTAATCTAATAGGCTGTCCTGATTGGTTTTTAGATGTGTAGGAATAATGTCCATTTTCCATTAGTTACATTTGGTGAGGGGAGTGAGGCCCCCTAGTGGCTAATATACTGAACTGTAAAGTATCATGTTGCAGGTTCACTCTTCACCACTAACCCCACTACTAATATACTCAGAGCAAAAGTGATTACCGTGTGTCCCCGAAAATATGCCCTAGCATGATTTTCAGGCTGCTCTGTAATATAAGCCCTACCCCAAAAATACAGTCCTATGAAAAAGTTTGGGAACCCTTAATTCTTTGAATTTTTGTTTCTCATTGGCTGAGCTTTCAAAGTAGCAACTTCCTTTTAATATATGACATGCCTTATGGACACAGTAGGATTTCAGCAGTGACATGAAGTTTATTAGATTAACAGAAAATATGTAATATACATCATAACAAAATTAGACAAGTGCATAAATTTGGGCACCCCAACAGAGATATGACATCAATACTTAGTTGAGCCTCCTTTTGCAAATCTAACACCCTCTAGACACTGTCCTCCTATAGCCTTTGATGAGTGTCTGGATTCTGGATGGAGGTATTTCTGATTATTCTTCATACAAAATCTCTCCAGTTCAGTTCAATTTGATGGACAGTCTGCTTCAAATCATCCCATAGATTTTCGATGATATTCAAGTCAGGGGACTGTGACGGCCATTCCAGAACATTGTACTTCTCCCTCTACATGAATGCCTTTGTAGATTTCCAACTGTGTTTTGGGTCATTGTCTTGTTGGAATATCCAACCCCTGCGTAACTTCAACTTTGTGACTGATGCTTGAACTTATCCTGAAGAATTTGTTGATACTGGGTTGAATTCATCTGACCCTCGACTTTAACAAGGGCCCCAGTCCCTGAACTAGCCACACAGCCCCACAGCATAATGGAACCTCCACCAAATTTGATAGTAGGTAGCAGGTGTTTTTCTTGGAATGCGGTGTTCTTCTTCTGCCATGAAAAGTGCTTTTTGTTCTGACCAAATAACTCAATTTTTGTCTCATCGGTCCAAAGCACTTTGTTTCCAAATTAATCTGGCTTGTCTAAATGAGTATTGGCATACAACAAGCGACTCTGTTTGTGGTATGAGTGCAGAAAGGGCTTCTTTCTCATCACCCTGCCATACAGATGTTCTTTCTGCAAATTGCGCTGAATTGTAGAACGATGTACAGATACACCATCTGCAGCCAGATGTTCTTGCAGGTGATCTTTGGGTTGTCTGTCACCATTCTCACAATCCTGCTCATATGCCGCTCCTGTATTTTTCTTGGCCTGCCAGACCTGCTGGGTTTAACAGCAACTGTGCCTGTGGCCTTCCATTTCCTGATTCCATTCCTTACAGTTGAAGTCTCTGAGATGGCATTGCGTAGCCTTCCCCTAAGCCATGAGACTCAACAATCTTTGTTTTCAGATCTTTTGAGAGTTGCTTTGAAGATCCCATGCTGTCACTCTTCAGAGGAGAGTCAAAGGGAAGGAAGCACAACTTGTAATTGACCACCTTAAATACCTTTATATCTCCTGATTGGACACACCTGTCTATGAAGGCTTAATCAGCTCATCCAACCAATTAGGTGTTGCAATTAATCAGCATTGAGCAGTGACAGACAATCAAATCAGCAAAATGACAAGGGGACCCACATTTGTGCACAGCCAGTTTTTCACATTTGATTTAATTTCATATAACTAAATACTGCTTCAGTAAAAATCTTTGTTCAGAAAACACTGCAGTACTCAGATGTTCTAGGAAATGAAAGACATACCACTGTTATCTTTATGATTGAAAGGAGAGTCAATTATTATGCAGGCTGAGAGGGGTTCCCAAACTTTTTCATATGACTGTAAGCCCTAGTCAAGATTGTCAGCTGAAAGTAAGGCGCCTAAGGCCAGGTTTATAATTCATGCAATGTCTTCATGTCTTTGGATGGAAAACTGAGCCCACTGTGGAAACCCACCAGGAAAACATGCAAACTCCAGGCAGGGAACACCAGGGACGTGACTCTCTGTGAGACAGCAGTGCTACCACTCTGCCACCGTGCCACCCCCACATATGTATCTATTAACAGTATTCATTATTTAAACAAAGTTAACCATTTATCTGTAAAATGTAACATACATATTTTAATGCATTTCATCATGAAAGTGATATCAAGTATAAATCTAAGAATTCTAAATGTGCAGAGAGCTGGAATATTATAAAT
Organism: Erpetoichthys calabaricus; assembly: GCF_900747795.2. Taxonomy (NCBI): domain Eukaryota; kingdom Metazoa; phylum Chordata; class Cladistia; order Polypteriformes; family Polypteridae; genus Erpetoichthys; species Erpetoichthys calabaricus. Next base: position 209,237,707 of record NC_041399.2, on the reverse strand, counting down.
GTAATGTGTTCTGTGTGGCGATGCTGTCAGGTCAGGAGGAAGCACTAGAAGCACGTAGCGATGAACAACTTGGCCTGTTTTAAGATGATGTTTCCAACGGTCTACCTTAATCCATCCATCCATTTTCCCAGGGCACAAGGCAGGAACCAATCCCGGGCAGGGTGCCAACCCACCGCAGGACACACACAAACACACCCACACACCAAGCACACACTAGGGCCAATTTAAAATGATAAAGTAAACTACGAGGTTAAAGTGGACATTTCGAGTTTAATCACAAAATAGGCATTTCATTATGTCCTTATTTTTTTTCTCTGTGGGTCAAATACGCCGCCGTACATTCTGATGGTATTGTGAAGGTGCCAAAAAAAATAAAGACGGCACAGAAGATGGTATGTGAGACTTTTAAAATATATTGTCATTATTTTGAATATCAAAGCAATATGAATACATTTGTATGTCGGCATTTTGCTTCACCACATTGAACCATTCATCAAACATCGAAGCATGAACATTGATCTGCAAAGCGGCTGGAGTAGCAAGAAATTCAGGCTGGAATTCAGGGTTTGAATGTGGAGAGTTATGATGATATTCCAGAAGAAGATGACATGACTGTATTTGGATAAATGTATATTGTTGTACATGAATAAATATGATATCCCCCAAAAATAAGCCCTAGTTCATCTTTTGGAGCAAAAACTAATATAAGACCCGGTTTTATTTTTCGGGGAAACACGGTAGTTTGTAGTAATATAGCAAACTGTAGGACGGAAAGGTGCTATATAAAACTTTTTATGACTGCCATTGGCTTTGGTTTTCCTGCTCACCTCTTAGCTACCCCACCAGTTTGTTAAGCTGAATTTTCTACTCCCATTTTTGTAATCAAAAGGCTTCATTGGCCTGGGAAGTGTGGCCCCCTAGTGGCTAATATAGTGAACTTTAAAGTGGACTTTAAACTGCTGGTGCAGTTCTCACCACTAACACACTTTGTAAATGCACTAAGGTAGTGGAGATATAAGAAACCATGGGGTGCAAAGGCACTGCATAAAATATGAAATAGCAGGTCACGTTGTCCTCATACTGGCCATCACAGTCAAACCAGTCAATTATCTCTGCTGAATTACTATTAAAAGTCCATTGAATCCATTTTATTATTTTTATTAATTATTATTTTTTGGACGAATGGCTTCACTGTCCTCGGAAGTGTGGCCCCCTAGTGGTTTAAAGGAGGGTAAGGTTGCTGGTCCAATGCCCACCGTTAACACATTTTGCAAATGCACTAATGTCTGCCTGTATTAACATTGTGGGAATATGGGAAACCTGGGGGTGGAAAGGCAGTATATCAGATATTGTCTCCTTGTGCTCCTCTTGGCCATCATTATCAAATTGGTAACCTGTGCTGGAGTTCTATTGAATTTCCATAAAATCCATGTATTTATTTATGGCTGTAGTGAGAAGTCAAGTAAAATGACACCTTTTATTGGCTAACTAAAAAAGATTACAATATGCAAGGCAACTCAGGCCCCTTCTTCAGGCAAGTTGTAATTATTATAATTAGATTATTGGATAATTATAATAGAATGGCTGAAAGGATTCACTTATCGGGGCAGTGTGGCCCCCTGGTGGTTGATATGCTGAACTTTAAAGGGTAAGGTTGCTGGTCCAATTTCCTCCATTAATACATCTTGCCAATGAACCAGTGCCTGCCAGCATTTATGACTGTAGAACTATGGGAAACGTTCAGCAATGCACATTTGAGAGTGGTCCCTGACTTATTGTATACTAAGGTTTTCCCAAAGCAGGGAAAGCTAGTAAATTAGATAACTGTGTAAAATATTGTGTGTATTTACGGAGTCCTTTTTGTTTTCTGGTTTAACACTACAGCAAAGAATCCATCCATCCATTTTCCAACCCGCTGAATCCGAACACAGGGTCACGGGGGTCTGCTGGAACCAATCGCAGCCAACACAGGGCACACGGCAGGAACCAATCCTGGGCAGGGTGCCAACCCACCGCAGGACAACAGCAATGAATGTGTCCGGCAAAACATGTTAAAGTAAAAGTTGCCATCTGCATTTAGAAAAATATATGTATAATATAGACATGAAAGGCACTATATAACTGATAGATGGATATGAAAGGCACTGTATTACAGATATATAGACATGAAAGGCATTATATTATAGACATGAAAGGCACTATATAACAGATACATATGAAAGTCACTATATAATATATGGATACAGTAGATAGTTATGAGATGCACTATATAATCAAAATGAAAGATAGGAAAGGCACTATATGGCACTATATAATAGAGACGGTGTATTGATCAGTTTGACTGCCCATTGAAATGTCACCAAGGTCACTTCACTAATCCTGTGGTCTTTATTGACAAGTCAGCCCTCTGTCACTCTTCAACAGGGCAATGCTGGGCAGTAGTGACACAAAGCCACCATCGCCCAGGAATTTCTAGTAACTTCACCACTTTTCCCTCTTCCTGACATGAAACTTTATTTTTTCCCAGGAGAAAATTGGGGTTTTTACAGAAGCTCTTTAAATAAATAAATACATAAATAGGTGGATAAGTAAGTAAGTATATAAATAAATATATACACACTTTGGTCAGAAATATAACAAGTATAGATTATACTAATGCTTGGACATATGTATTGCATTTGTCATTCCAACAAATGGCGCATCACAAACATTTGTAGTGGTAAAATGCATTATTACAAAAGTTTGTGATGTGCTATCTGGACATGGAATGACAAATGCAATGCATACGTCCCACCGTTTGTATAATCTATACTTGTACATTATCTGAGAATTTGTCATAGCACTCTGTGCCTGCACTAAGTAAAGAGCGTTATAAATAAAAAAAATAAGTTGTGTTGTATATTAGTGTTATGTGCCATTTTGTATGAGATTCATCAAAGCATTGCTCATTTTTGTGAGGTCTCATCTGTTGGAATGGCAAATGCAGTACATTTATGACTACAAATGTTTGTGATGCACCATCTGTTGGAATGACAAATACATTGCAAGCAGACGGACACACAGATACACAGACAGACAGACAGTTATCCATTCCTTAAGTTGGAAGTTGATTAGGCAGGGAGTTCCTTTTCTTAAGGTCTAGTCACATTAGATGACTTTTGAAGCGATTTTCAGTCATAGCCTTCATTTGCATAATCCTAGCGAATCGTAGACTGTCGTGTAATCTGACATCCGCACAACTCATGTGTGATTTCGTCTTTAGTCACACGGTGACTGTGTGTGCACGAGAGCTGACAAGTAATGGATTCTTATCTGGAAGTACAATGCATAGAAACTGAAGAGACGCTCGTCTGTCTGATGTCATGGATTTTATGTACCACAATTGAATGGAAAATAGGGGGAAAAAATAAAGGTGTGAGAGTGCAGCTGCACTTGCTGTACCTGTCAGCCTTGCACACTGCACCGGCTCTGCCACGCTATTGGCGGTCAGAAAAAGGGGCGAGCCCGACTGTGCACAAGAGTCACTAAATTTGACATATCCTGTGACTTGCACTCAACGTCAAGTCAGCAAGTCTGGCGTACCCTCCGACTAGAAGTCCTGTGATGTGACATCAGCTTCAATGAAGTGTCTCATGGTGAAAACAATATTACTGCCTTTTATTTATATAGCACCTTTCCCACGCTCAAAGTGCTTATGGGGGTCTAATCCAAGCTGATGCCTAACAGCAGTACAGGTGGATAAAGAAACCCCAGGTGGAAACTGAGCCTCAGCCGTATATCAAACAGCCCGTCAGGACTTTTAAGCACCTTTCACTCGGGGACTGCCTGACCGCTAAGTCACCGAGGACATTTCCTGCTGACTTTCTTCCTCCCTCCTAAAGCGCTCGAGCCAGCGGCCACCGTGTCTTCTTTCACTCGCACAATTCTGGCCACTTGTCAGACCTGGCAGGCACAAAGTAACAGCTGGTCAAGGCAGCTAATTGGACCTGCACTTGGCGTGGACCTCCACCTCGGGCTGCGAGGGTCTGCCGCTTTGCTCTCTCTATTAACACACACACACACGTGAAAAAAATAGAAAAATAAAAGAGCCCTGCACCAGCCGATTACCTTGGCCTGATGCCAGGCTCTCCATGTCATTCTCCTGGCTGGGGATTTCCATAGTAACAGAAACGCTACGTGTGCCAAGACAGCAGCTGGCGGATAGGCAGCCGGTAACCCGCCAAACAGATTTACTGGCAGTCAAATGCTGCAGGCCTCTCCGAAAAAGCAAAGCCTGCTTCATAATGGGGGGTGGTGGGGGGGGGGGTGTTCTTTTTCCGTCAGCGGGGGGCTCCATTCCCTTTCAAAAGTGGAACTTTCAGCAGTCCATCTGTTAGTCTGTGAGCCGATCAGATTACGTCTAACTGCATAAAGAACAAATTCGGCTGTTTTGTGGCAGATTGTGTTAACATTTGATAACAGCGATTATAGAAGACGAGAGGGGGCAGCTGAAAGGGGGGGGTCCACCACTTGGGGGGGTTAATACTTAAATATAATGGCATTAAATGGGCCTGGTGGGGGGGGGTCAAGGGGGTGCCGTCCCATCCGGAGTTGGTTCATACCGTTGCTGGAAGGATAGAAAGAATGATTGATGGGTGGATGGAAAGAGGGATAGATAAACAGATACAAAAGAAGGATGAAATGATGGAAAGACGTATGGATGGAAAAACAAATAGAATGAAGAATAAACAGATGGATGGAGTAATGAATGTGGCATAGTGGTTAAGACCTGAGAGTTGTTGCAGGTTCAAATCCCGCCACTTACTCTGTGTGATCTGCCTGTGCTCCAGTCCAAAGAAATGGAGCCAACTGCACCTCAAATTTTGTAAATCACATTGCATAAAGGCATTGGTGAAATAATAACTAATAATAATGATAGGTAGATATGAAAGGCACTATATAAAAGATAGATAGACAGACAGATAGGAAAATTAATATATTAATCTCTATATATAAAGACAAATCCCACTGACTCACTCATCACGAGGACATGGGACTTGAACTGTTGAATGTAGGTTACCCTCGGCCCATAGGTGCTCGCTAAGAAACAGTTTTAAAAATTTCGTGGTACAAGCGCGAAATTTCTTATAGTTTTTTATACCCGTTTGTATGTCTGTCAACCTTTTCACGAGAGAACTACTTAACTGATTTACATCGGGTTGTTTTCTATAATTTGCTGGAACATTCCGGTTGAATTTTAACTTCTCTCATCGCACTAAGAATCATAGTTCGCTTGTTGTACCGATTTATTTTCGTGTTTCCGAGAGAGACGCAGAAGACCGAGGGGACCTGGATGGGGCCTTCCTCACTGACACGCCAGCATCGGGGCATTCCTTACCTCCACTTAGTTAGTGAACGAGAGAACTACTTCACAGATTTAGATCTTTCTTTTTCTATAATTTGCTTGAACATTCCGGTTGATTTTGCGACTTCTCTCATCACGCTAAGTATCATAGTTCACTTGTGGTATCAATTTATTGGCGCGAATCCGAGAGAGACTCATCAGTCTGTGGGGAGGGAGAGAGAGAGAGAATTTTTATTTTTATATATATATAAAAGCCAAATACCACTGACTCACTCATCACGATATCTCCCGAATCATGAGGACTTGGGACTTGAAATGTAGAATGTAGGTTATCCCTTGGCCCATAGGTGCTCGCTAAGAAACGGTTTTAAAAATTTCATGATCCAAGCGCGAAATTTCTTATAGTTTCTCAGACCTTAACTCCGCTTACTTAGCAAACGAGAGAACTAGTTAATGGATTTAGATCTTTTTTGTTGAACATTCCGGTTGATTTTGCGACTTCTCTCATTGCGCTAAGAATCATAGTTCGCTTGCAGGAGTTAGATATGTACGCTAATCCGAGACAGAGGCTGCGGGCCGAGCGGAGAGGGAAGAGTGACGTTAGGAGTGGGGAGCCGGGCCGGGCGCTCCTCACTGTCCTGTTTCACTACTACGCGGGGGATGGCTAGTTATATATATATATATATATATATATATATATATATATAATAGAGAGAGAGAGAGAGAAAAGACACTGCATAATAGATAGATAGATACTAAAGGCACTATACAAGATAGATAGGTCAGTGTGGTGTAGCAGTTAAAGATTTGCACTTCAGACACTAAGACTGTGCAGTTCACTTCAATTTTAAAAGCAAAAGAACTAATTGTGTCTCAAATACTGTAAATCACCTTGGATAAAGATGTTAGCCAAATGATAACTAATAACAATGATAGACAGATATGAAAGCTTCTGTATTAAGGAGAGCTTTAGGAAAGACACTGCATACTAGACAGATACTAACAACACTATATAATAGATAGACAGAAAGATGGGAAGAGTAATATATTAGTGAAATCTATAGGAAAGACACTGCATTATAGATAGGTACTAAAGGCACTATATTAGATAGATAGATAGATTTGTAACAATGTTTGATTGTAGTGTAGCACAGCAGTTGAAGCTTTGGGATTCAAACACTGAGATTGTGGGTCAAACCCTGCTAATGATGCTGTGTGACCCTGAGCAAGTCACTTCACCTGCTTGTGCCACAATTGGGAAAATCAAACAAACGGGACCAACCAAATCTCAAATGTTGTACATCACCTTTGATAAAGGTGTCTGGAAAATAATAATCTGAAAGATAATATATTAGGGACATAAGTAGGAATGAAACTGCATAATAGATAGGCGCTAAAGACACTATATTAGATAGATAGATATGAAAGGCGCTATCTATCTATCTATCTATCTATCTATCTATCTATCTATCTATCTATCTATCTATCTATCTATCTATCTATCTATCTATCTATTATATCCTATCTATCTATCTATATATCTATCTTTCTATCTATCTATCTATCTATCTATCTATCTATCTATCTATCTATCTATCTATCTATCTATCTATCTATCTATCTATCTATCTATCTATCATATAGTGCCTTTCACATCTATCTATCTATCTATCTATCTATCTATCTATCTATCTATCTATCTATCTATCTATCTATCTATCTATCTATCTATCTATCTATCTATCTATCTATCTAATAGATAGATATGAAAGGCACTGTATTAGGGAGCTATACATATATTTTAGGAAAGAAAGTGCATACATAGATACTAAAAGAATTACATTATATAGATTAGAACACTATCTGGATGAGAACAGGCCATTCAGCCCAACAAAGCTCACCAGTCCTATCCCCATAATTCTTCTAAAAGAAACATGAAGTCGAGCATTGAATGTCCCTAAACTCCTCCTGTCCACCACACTACTTGGTCACTTATTCCACGTGTCTGTGGTTCTCTGCATGAAGAAAGACTTTGTAATGTTTGTGCAAAATTTCCCCTTTACAAGTTTCCAACTGTGTCCCCGTGTTCTTGATGAACTCATTTTAAAGTCACCATCTCGACCCACTGGACTAATTCCCTTCGTTATTTTAAACACTTCACTCAGGTCTTCTCTTGATCTTCTTTTGCTTAAACTGTAAAGGCTCAGCTCTTTTAATCTTTCCTCATAACTCATCTCCTGTAGCCCTGAATCACCCTAGTCGCTCTTCTCTGGACCTTCTCTAGTGCTGCTATGTCCTTTTTGTAGCCTGGAGACCAAAACTGCACACAGGACTCCTGATGAGGCCTCACCAGTGTGTTATAAAGCTGAGCAGAACCTCCAGTGACTTGTACTCCACACATCAGGGCGCTATATAACCTGACATTCTGTTAGCCTTCTTAATGGCTTCTGGCAGTCAAAAACTTAGAGTCCTCTACGACTCCCAAATCCTTCTCATAAGGTGTACTCTCGATTTTCCAACCTCCCATTGTGTATTCAAACCTAACATTTTTACTTCCTATGTGTATAAAGTCGTAGTGACGAATTGTTAGAGAGATGAGCAAATAAAAGAGGTAGACAAACGGAGAGGAAATGGATGAAAAGATTTGTGAGCTGATGAGACCGCGGTGGTTGTTTTCATTTGTGAACTTCTTATAAGGTGTTAGAAGCTGCCATAATTCTCAGGTAATTTTATACGGGATAAAAAGAACTTTTAGATGGTGTCGTGATGTGTTTAAAAAGAAAAACCGCGTATTGTGTTAACGCCTAAGTTTAATGTAATGTGTAGAAGTTCTAACTGAGAGAATGTTATGTCTGCTTTTTTTTCTGTATTCTGCAGTGTTCATCCATCCACATCTTGATCCTTGACGGTTGTCAGGGTTTCTTCTTCAACTCCACGTCTCTGTAGCAATTCCTAGGAATCCGTTCGGAAACGCTGGATACATATGACGATATTGATTAAGCAGTTCCAGTAGAATTCTTCCAACTAAATGGTGAATCATTTGAGGACATCACAGGAAATTAAGGGGAAGTATATTTAGGACTGAAGACGGGAAACTGTCCTTTCTGCCAAAAAATGTAACGGGAACCTGGAACAAACTACAGGGTTATGGAGTTGAAGTAGAAACCTTGAGAAACCCTTAAGAAGGATCTGGATGAGATGGTAGGACAGCTTGGCTATTACCTGTAACAGAGGATAATATCTAATATATAGGATGATTTTATTTTATTTTTGACTGCAAACTCTCTGACTTCTGTCCTCATAGAAGGGTGACCTGTGCAATGTGCTTGACGGGCAGCAGCCAAGGTCACTCTGTTGAGGGTGCTGCCACCCTTTCTTTTATGACTTTCGTTTGTGCTTGGAGTTTATGACTTGCATGTTGTTATTTGCGGCATAACGGTGTGAACTTAAACTTGACGTGTATCGGATTGGCCTGTGCAATGTGCTTCACTGTCAGTAGATGTCGCTGAAGTTCTTTTCCAGTATGGCCAAACCGCCGGTTGCCATGAGAAGGATCCAAAGCCAATTACATGGCTGGGGTAGCCCCCTGTCCTATTTATGGGTCTGTATTATGTGCACCATAGCATAAGCTCTCAATTAGGACCAAGGTCAGGGTTCAAGGCAAAATGGTTTGCGAGATGTTGCTTTACAGAGAGACAACACTTTTATATATACAGTATATAGATGTCTAACAATATACTGTACATGTCTGAAGTTATTGTCTAACTACCTCATTTTAAAATGCAGGGAAACTTAATGAGCCAGTCCTTGCCCAGGGGCGTTTATGACCCCCAGATCAGATGAGACCTTGTGTTAGTGAGAGAGCTGACCATCCATCTGTACAGGACATTTTGTTAACCATAGGGGGGAACAAGCCAGTGTATCCTTTGAAACTGGCCAGCTAGCCTGGAGGAATACAGATGTCTTGGACATGAACAGGCCACAGCAGGACCGGTCTAGAATTGGGGATGTGATTCAGGAGGTGTTTTAAGAGATGTAGAGCGACAGTCGGGGTACTCTGTGAGGCTACAGGACCTACCGCAGCCATTTTTTATTTTTATCCATGGAGGAGGAGAAGACCATCTCTCTCTCTTAGCCACCATATTCAGAGAGGCCATGTTACCTTTTTATGCCACTTTATACGAAGGCTGTGCTGGATCAAGGGTCATGGCGGACCAGAGACTAATCAATAAGACAGTGAGCCACCTGGTAGCCTACTCTGCTACTTTGGGCACATTCTGTATAATCCACCTAACAGGATAAGTGTCTGTGTGTCTCTCTGTGTATCCGTTCAGTTGCTATGCCCCTGTCAATCCAACAGATGGCACATTTGTAATAATAAAAAGCACTGCTTTTCTCGATTCCAACAGATGGTGCACCACAAACATTAACACTGCTTTAACGAATCCCATGCCTAAATGGCATATAACAGAGACATATGCAATCCACTTGCCATTCCAAACGATGGAGCATTACAAACATTTGTAGTAATGTATTTTATTACTACTGTTTGTGATGCACCATCTGTTGGAATGACAAATGCAAAGCATGTTATTCCTACAAACACTACAAAATACATTCCAATAGATTTTACACTGCAAAGCTGACATTTAAGTCAACGTTGATTATTTACATTTCAACCCGTCTTAGACAGGTAGCACAGCTAGTGTTTATATATAAAATGTTAAGTTCTGTACATCTGTCACACAATTACTCATAAATTATCGGGGCTGGAACCTTGATATTGATCTAGATTGAAACTTCAAAAAAATGGGAGATGACAATGGCCTCAGGAAACTGACCTGAACACCTGGGCATCTAAAAGCAAAGTGACTGGCAAACAAAGTAACATGTCAGAAAGAGAAAGCAGACGAGCAACATCTGCTGAACATCAAATTGCAGAGGCCGGTGACACGATGAGGAACACCATAAATGGAAGAAGAAGAGCAGCACCTGCTACTGAATGTCAAATACAGGATACAGAATGCAAGAGCAAAAAACATGGAGAAATGCATGTGATTGGGGGGGCTACATGTAACTACTGGGGTAGAAATTTAATCTTGATCTTGATCAAAAGCTTATGACCTGAACATTCTGGAGATTCAATAAATATGAGGTGGCGGCAACCTCAGCAAACTCACTTGTGCTTATAGGTTTATCACTGCAAAGTGATCGGCAAACAAAGTGACATGGCGGACAGAACAGGAAGATCAGCAACATCTCCTGATCACCCAGCAAATTGCAGAGGCTGATGATGTGATGAGAAACCCCATGTTAGGAAGAAGAGCATGAAGAAGAACAGATCTTTGCTGAAAGTCAAAACCAGGATACAGAATGCAAGAATGACAAAGACAGAGAAATGCAAGCCCTGGAGATCCACATAGTTCATTAGTCCACCATAGTAAAACGTTAAGTGTCTGTGTGTCTTTGTATCTGTGTGTCCATCTAGTTGCTATGTCTTTGTCATTCCAACAGATGGCACCTTACAAACATTTGAAGTAATGCATTGCATTTCTCATTTCAACAGATGGCCCATCAGAAATATTAACACTGCTTTTACAAATCCCATCCCAAATGGCATATAACAGAGACATTTCAATTGCATCTGTCATTCCAACAGATGGTGCATAACACACATTTACAGTAATAAAATGCATTATATTTATCATTCTAGTGGATGGCACATCACAAATATTAACACTGCTGTTACGAATCCAGTTCCAAATGGCATATAACAGAGATGTAAGCAATTTGCTTGTCATTCCAGCAGACAGTGCATCACAAGCATTAACACTGCTTTTACGAGTCCCTTTCCAAATGGCATAAAACAGAAATGTATGCATTGCATATGTCATTCCAACAGATAATATATATGCATTATATGTATTTCTGTTGGAATAACAAATGCATTGCACTTTATTATTATATGAATTACAGCATCCATTCTGAAAAATGGCATACTGTAAATATTAACCCTGCGGTCATCTTTCAGTATTTAGGTTTTAACCTGTAAAGGAACGGTAGCAGAGCTAGTACATATATAAATGTGTCACGTTTCTCCTGCCTGTTCTGGTTTAATATCTGTGTTACTTGAACTTTAGTTTTTTTATTGCAGCCCAATCTTGCCCTTCTTAGTGTCTTGCCCTTCTTAGACACCAGTCCATGACATCCGTCAGATCGAGGATGGTACCCTTTGGACAGTCATAGCGCAGCAATGTCAATTTGCGTCAACTGCCTGTGGCAACCCATCACCAGACACAGGAAAGGCATTGTGTAAATAAAATGCATTATCATTATTGTTACTATTATTATTTATTATTAAATACAACGGTGAGTTATGACCCTCTGCAACCCAAAAGGCAGCAACCCTGGACCAATTTTGGGTGGAGACCCATAGTTTTAAGAAACTACGCTCTTATCATGTTGCTCACAGATATTAAAATTAGTGCAACACGTGAGGGTGATAAAAGGGGAAGAATTGAACAACAGCAGGCGTCAGCCCTGACAGAGTGGTAAGAGTATGGGAGTTGGGGCATTCTGTAATGGTCTGCATAACTAAGAGTACAGAGTCACCCCACCATGACAAAACACTCGTCAAACAGAAGACCTCGATTGACCGAATGGTCTCCTCTCGCGTGTCCAATGTCTTCTGTTCTCATGCTGCCCCCTGTGGCTGTTTAACTACACTAACACTTGGCAGGACTCTCCAGGCCTCCCATGTGGGCTCCCTTTTCAAATAATCAACTCTGCCCACCCTCACTGTCCCAAAGTGGTGCTCGTTGTAGTCCTGAGTGACCATTTTTAACACTGGAAACCAAGTCCCCCGTGTTCCAGCAACGCAAAGTATAAAGAAAGATCTGCAGAAATGGCCAAGAAGGGCATGAATCGTCTGAGTGATTGATGTGCCACCAGCCAGACAAATGAAACAAAAACGACAGGACATGTGTGCCCCTGGAAGGGGGTCCTATTCACGATGATTCAGATCAAACTGAGGGGGTGCCCATTGGGCATTTCACAACCCCTTCATTCAACATATTTCTGCACTGAGCTCAGTAACTCCCAACTGTCCTATTATCCCACTCCCCCAACCCCCCCCCAACACTGCCTTTGAGTGGTCACCCTGCACCTTTTGGCACTCTTGTTTTCTCCTTTCTTGATGATCTCTTTTTTCTTACTTTTCAAATTCTAAAGGTCCTGTTTTTGTACCATCCAGGTGCTCGCATTGATGGCCATCACAAAAAGAGCACTGTGTGTGTGCATGTGTGGCTAACCAGAAAGCACAAAAGCGCACAGGCGGCCCGCTGCATCTGAATGGTAGGCTTGGGGGGGGTTTGATGGTGATGCCGTTTCATTTGGCACTGACGCCCATGCGGGCGGGCATGACTCCAAGAAGCCGTTCAGCCTTTTGTGGTCACGCAGTCTGCCACGCACACTCTCGGGGAAATGGATGAATCCTGCACCTGCTGGAGTGCTAGGAGGGACAAAGAGACGGAAAGAAAAAGTTTGTTCAAAGTGTACTGGCAAAAAAAAAAAAAAAAACAATAAAGCTCTCAATTCTTATCAGAATGAAATCGAGGGGCCGCACACAACTTTTAAGAGGACTGTAATTAATCATCAACATACACCAGTCAGCCATAACATTAAAAGCACCTGCCTAATATTGAGGAATTGCCAGTGCACTGGTTGTCTTTCCTTGGACCACTTTTGGTAGATACCAACCACCTTATACCCGGGGCACCTCACAAGACTTGCTGTTATAGAGATGTTCTGAGCCAGGCATCCAGCCATTACAATGTGACCAGAGTCACTCAGATCCTTACGCTTGTCCAGTTTTACTGCTTCCAGCACATCACTGCCCAGAACTGACTGTTCACTTGCTGTCACCCCCTTGACCGGAGCCATTGGACCGACATCATCAGTGGGATTCACTTCACCTGGGAGTGGTTTGAGTGTTGTGGCTGAGGAGTGTATGTGAAGAAATGGTGAATGGTGTGAGGTTCATAGATAGATAGATAGGAAGGGCACTATATACTGTAACTGATATATAGAAAGACAGAGAATTATATAGATAGGAAAGGCACTATATCATCAGTGTGATTCACTTCACTAGGCTGTGGTTTTATTGTTGTAGTTGATGAGTGTATTTGAAGAAATGGTGAATGGTGTGAGGTTCATAGATAGATAGATAGATAGGAAGGGCACTATATAATCGATAGATAGATAGAGAAATAGATAGATGGATATGAAAGACACTATATAATCAAGAGATAGATAAATAGATAGGAAAGTCACTATATAATAGATAGATATGAAAGGCACGATATAATTGATATATAGATAGATAGAGAAATAAATAGATAGCAAAAGAGATAGATAGGAAAGGCACTATATAATTGAGAGATAGATAGGGAAAGCACTATATAATTGATAGATAGATAGATAGATAGATAGATAGATAGATAGATAGATAGATAGGAAAGGCACTTTATAATAGATATGAAAGACACTATATAATCAAGAGATAGACAAATAGATAGGAAAGTCACAATATAATAGATAGATATGAAAGGCACGATATAACTGATATATAGATAGATAGAGAAATAAATAGATAGCAAAATAGATAGATAGGAAAGGCACTATATAATTGAGAGATAGATAACTAGGAAAGGCACTGTATAATTGATATATAGGTAGGTAGTAAAGGCACTATATAATAGATAGATATGAAAGGCACTACATAATTGATAGATAGATAGATAGATAGGAAAGGCACTATATAATCAAGAGATAGATAACTAGGAAAGGCACTATATAATTAGATAGATAGGAAAGGCACTTATATAACAGATATATATGAAAGGCACTATATAATTGAGAGATAGATAGATAAGAAAGGTACTATATAATTGAAAGAGATAGATAGATAGCAAAGGCACTATATGGCACTATATAATAGAGACGGTATATTGATCAGTTTGTCTGCCCATTGAAATGTCACCAAGGTCACTTCACTAATGCTATGGTCTTTATTGACAAGTCAGCCCTCTGTCACTCTTCAACAGGGCGATGCTGGGCAGTAGTGACACAAAGCCGTCATTGCCCAGGAATTTCTAGTAACTTCCCCACCTTTCGCTGTCCCTGACAGACCCACACACTCCACTCTCTCTCAGGTTGCGGTTGCCCTTTCTTGATTTGACACCTGCCCATTTTTTCTAGTGTCATCTCTAATGTGTCCTTTTTGAAATGTCTCTTAAATTGATTCTGCCCCAGCAACCATTCCATAATTGAAGTTCCCCAAGGCCATTAGTCAGAACCAGAGGCCAAGAGCCTGCACTCCCTTCTCATACACAGGCCTCAGCGTGCTGGGACACTGAAAGCAGACGTGTGCGGATGGCCCCTTTTTCTAATGGACGTTGTGTGGTATTCCATCAGGATGCTTTGGCCGCCATTTGTTAATCCAATTACTTGAAAAGCAAAATGTTTTAAAAATGATTTGAGGGGCTCTGCACCTGGCGGCAGTTCAACATGTTCAGCCTGTTCACGTATATCAGCCTCCGGTATCAAAGCACTGAAGTGCCATTTGTCAGGGTAGCTTTATTAGAAGTGACATTTAGGAATGAAATGCATGCGTCTCTTGGTTTGAGTTCATCCACTTTGCTCAGCTGGCACCATTCCATTTTTTTTGGCAGAAGCCCAAGAAGTAATGGCTTTGTTTTACTTCAAAGACGGCCGGTCCAGTCCTCTCTGTGCTTCAGGCCAACTTATCGAGGAGAGTTTACCATCTGATGTTGAGTCGGAAAGTAAAAACAACACAAAAAATTGTCACTCCAGCCAGAGTCACCTGCGCAAAAACACCTCAGACAGGGAAGGCTCCCCTGAAACTGAGCTGACATCAGTCAGTCTGGCATATAGCGCCTTTCACAGAAGTCTAGGACCTTTATAGAGTGTAAGAAAGTAAGGGCAACGTGGAATATTCTGATTCTATCTATCTACCTACAGTATTACTGCATATAGCACCTTTCCAATTTATCTGTTTTTGTATTACACACTGTCATTTAGAGACTTTGTTAGCTCTCTAGTCATATACAGTATGTAGCATATGTACCATTTAATCTATCTGTAACGGAGTATCCTATGTTTACGTCTAGTTCACTATCAATTATATAGTGCCTTTCCTATCTAATATATATAATTTTGCTCTGTTATATTATTCTGTCAATATAATCTATCTATTTTGAGGGATGGCACGCTGGAATTGGTTTGGAATCCTTACCTGACCGGGACTCCCATAACACTTAAGGACAGGGGAGAATACATCCAGCTTATGGCTCCCTGCCCCCCCCCCCCCCCCCCCCCCCCCCACCACCACATGCACCAGGTGGCAGCATTCCTGGATCTCGGTGCCCATTCTGACAACCGCAGTGAATTCTGGGAATTATAGTCTGTGGGTTCCACTAAGGGGGTGCTGCAGGGAGTTACAATCCCTATCTATTGGGACTTGTGTATGACCCAGAAGTGTTTCCAATGGATGCCCTGGCACCAGAAGTACTCCCCAGGTCCTCAGTTGAAGAAACCACTTGCTTGGTCCAGGTGAGTCAGAGACGAGAGCAGAGAGGTCAACAATCACCTCAGAGGAGTAGCAGTGCGGACAAAAAAGAGAGAAGAGCAGAGACACACCGTGTAAAATTGTTATACTACAGTGTGTTACTGCAGTTGAACCTGAGATTTGTTTTGTGTGTTGTGTGTGGGGTTTGGGGCGCCCCCTAGCTTTCACATTATCTATCTATCTATCTATCTATCTATCTATCTATCTATCTATCTATCTATCTATCTATCTATCTATCTATCTATCTATCTATCTATCTATCTATTATATAGTGCCTTTATTGTCTACTTGCTTATCTATCCAGACATAGTGCTTTTTTATTTATCTGTTACATAGTACCTACCTATTAAATATATAGTGTCTTTCTTATGTAGTGCATGTATCAATTATAGAATGGCCTTCTTATCTTTTTATCTATGGTATATAGTGCCTTTCTTTTCTATCTACATATCCCTACAATACCTTTTAATTTATTAGATATTACCCTACTGTTCTATCTACTTATTAGTTATATGGCATCTTCCAAATCTATATACTATATAGTGTTTTTCTGTAAATCTATTAAATATGCAGTCCTTTATTTCTGTCTATTATATAGTGCCTTTTTTATTTATCTATTACATAATCTTCTATCTGTCCATCTACCTACTTGTCTGTTATATCATTCCTACCAATCCATCTATCAATATATCTGTCTATTATATAGTGCCCTTCTAGCTTTCTGTCTTTCTTTTATATAGTGCCTTTCCTATCTATTATTTAGTGCACTAGGGGGTGTTGTGTCACAAGGTGCACAAAGCAAACAAGACTCTTCAAGCTGGCATCGCTCTGTGGCTGTCTGGCTAACATGAGCCAATCATTCACACCCCCCTAAGAGGTGACCAGTCACCAAAATGGAAAGTCCTTAAAATTGAAAAATGAAAAATTGTACCAACAACTCCATTAACTGTAAAGCTGTTTTGCTCCCCTGATAAATCCTTGTGGTCAGTGCCTGTCAAAGAGTGGAGACAGAGGATGGTGACAGTCAGATGGGCACCGTTACCCACATATCTTTAGACAAATGGCCATGTGGCACTTAATATTAGAGCTAAATGAAATATGTTCCTCTAAAACGACTGACATCTTTACTTGGGCACAAAGTGCAGCCGCCTTCACTCTGTGTATGTACATCAGGGTAACACGCGCCCCCTAGAGATCAGCAGTAGCATAGCAACCCTCTCCCAAATGGCGGCATGTCTAGCAACTGAACAATAACAAAATAAACAGGAATAACACAGAGAAAGAAGGGAACAAAGCAGGAGCCCAGCTCACTAAATCATGACATCAACTAGAAGAACACACAAAATACAGCTGGGGGATGGAAAGAAACGAAAAAATAAATCATCCATCCATTTTCTGAACTCACTCCTACTAAAGTCATTATGACTTTTCACTCAAATAACTAAAAAAATGGAGAAAGGGGGGCTGCTTTATAGACTCGGATCTCCCGCCTGACCACTGACTGTGCAGACTTTGAGTGTTCTCTTAATGGAAACGACGTGTCGACATCCTCAGCTAAATGGGTTACAGCTGACTTTGACTCCATTCTTTTGAATTTATTGCGATTTCTGATATACTTTATTAATTCCTAAGGTTGAAATTGTCTTTTCACATGACCTTTGGGGGGGGGGGGGGGGGCACAACATAGGGCCAGTCATTGTACATAGCCCCCTGGGGCAATTTTCAGGTCAAGGACCCAGCAGAGTAGGATCCCTTCTGCCATTAACAGGATTTGAACTGGTAATCTTCATTTAAATCAAAGGACACTCCTGCACTGAGGTGTAAGCATTAAACCAATTGTTCATTAAATATGTAAAGTATGTGTGTGTGCCTTTCATTTTAAATAGTTGCCTTTGCCATTTTTGCCCATCAGTCCTCTGTTATATGCCAATTGGCATGGGATTCATAAAAGCAGTGTTAATGTGTGTGATGCTCCATCTGTTGGAATGATGGAGATTGCAATGAGCTGGACACACAAATACACAGAGACGTATCCTTTTATTAAAAGGGATGGATACATTTGCAATTTTTTTACTCATAATGACAAAGTGAAAACATGTTTACAGAAAGCTTCACAAATGCATTAAAAATCAACAACTGAAATCAATCATTCTTAGAAGTATTCAGATCCTTAATTCAATACTTTGTAGAAGCCCCTTTGGCAGCAATTCCCGCTTAACGCCTCTACAAGCTTTGCACACCTGAATATGGGCTGCTTTTCCCATTCTTCCTGGAAGATCCTCTCAAGCTTCATTAGTTTGGATGGGAAGTGACTGAATAATTTTCTGAATCCTCTGTATTTTGATAATTGTATATATATATATATATAGTGCATTCGGAAAGTATTCACAGCGCATCACTCTTTCCACATTTTCTTATGTTACAGCCTTATTCCAAAATGGATTAAATTCATTTTTTTCCTCAGAATTCTACATACAACACCCCATAATGGCAATGTGAAAAAAGTTTACTTGAGGTTTTTGCAAATTTATTAAAAATAAAAAAATTGAGAAAGCACATGTACATAAGTATTCACAGCCTTTGCCATGAAGCTCACAATTGAGCTCAGGTGCCTCCTGTTTCCCCTGATCATCCTTGAGATGTTTCTGCAGCTTCATTGGAGTCCACCTGTGGTAAATTCAGTTGACTGGACATGATTTGGAAAGGCACACACCTGTCTATATAAGGTCCCACAGTTGGCAGTTCATGTCAGAGCACAAACCAAGCATGAAGTCAAAGGAATTGTCTGTAGACCTCCGAGACAGGATTGTCTCAAGGCACAAATCTGGGGAAGGTTACAGAGAAAATTCTGCTGCTTTGAAGGTCCCAATGAGCTCAGTGGCCTCCATCATCCGTAAGTGGAAGAAGTTCAAAACCACCAGGACTCTTCCTAGAGTTGGCCGACTAAACTGAGCGATCGGGGGAGAAGGACCTTAGTCAGGGAGGTGACCAAGAACCCATTGGTCACTCTGTCAGAGCTCCAGAGGTCCTCTGTGGAGAGAGGAGAACCTTCCAGAAGGACAACCATCTCTGCAGCAATCCACCAATCAGGTCTGTACGGTAGAGTGGCCAGACGGAAGCCACTCCTTAGTAAAAGGCACATGGCAGCCTGCCTGGAGTTTGCCAAAAGGCACCTGAAGGACTCTCAGACCATGAGAAAGAAAATTCTCTGGTCTGATGAGACAAAGATTGAACTCTTTGGTGTGAATGCCAGGCGTCACGTTTGGAGGAAACCTGGCACCATCCCTACAGTGAAGCATGGTGGTGGCAGCATCATGCTGTGGGGATGTTTTTCAGCGGCAGGGACTGGGAGACTAGTCAGAATAAAGGGAAAGATGACTGCAGCAATGTACAGAGACATCCTGGATGAAAACCTGCTCCAGAGTGCTCTTGACCTCAGACTGGGGCGACGGTTCATCTTTCAGCAGGACAACGATCCTAAGCACACAGCCAAGGAGTGGCTTCAGGACAACTCTGTGAATGTCCTTGAGTGGCCCAGCCAGAGCCCAGACTTGAATCCGATTGAACATCTCTGGAGAGATCTTAAAATGGCTGTGCACCGACGCTTCCCATCCAACCTGATGGAGCTTGAGAGGTGCTGCAAAGAGGAATGGGCGAAACTGGCCAAGGATAGGTGTGCCAAGCTTGTGGCATCATATTCAAAAAGACTTGAGGCTGGAATTGCTGCCAAAGGTGCATCGACAAAGTATTGAGCAAAGGCTGTGAATACTTATGTTAAAGTAATGTTTTTTTAAACTGCTCCACTGTATTAGCCTGGCGAATTCCTACTGGCAGGCTATTCTAGATTTTAGGTGCCTAACAGCAGAAGGTCACCTCACCACTTCTTTTAAGTTTTGTTCTTGGAATTCTAAGGAGACACTCGTTTGAGGATCTGAGGTTGCGATTTGGAATATAAGATGTCAGACATTCCGATATATAAGATGGGGCGAGATTATTTAAGGCTTTATAAACCATAAGCAGAATTTTAAAGTCAATTCTGAATGACACAGGTAACCAGTGTAGTGATATCAAAACTGGAGAGATGTGCTCGGATTTTCTTTTCCTGGTTAGGATTCTAGCAGCTGCATTCTGCACTCGTTGCAAACGATTTATGTCGTTTTTGGGTAGTCCTGAGAGGAGTGCGTTACAGTAATCTAGTCGACTGAAAACAAACGCTTGAACTAATTTCTCAGCATCTTTCAATGATATAAGAGGTCTAACATTTGCTATGTTTCTTGAGTGAATAAATGCTGTCCTAGTGGTCTGATGAATATGCGATTTAAAATTCAGATTACAGTCAACAGTTACCCCTAAGCTTTTTACCTCCGTTTTGACTTTTAATCCTAATGCATCCAGTTTGTTTCTAATAGCCTCATTGTATCCATTATTGCCAATCATTAAAATTTCAGTTTTCTCTTTATGTAGCTTTAGAAAATTACTATTCATCTATTCAGAAATACAAGTCAGACATTGTGTTAGTGAATCAAGAGAATCGGGGTCATCAGGTGCTATTGATAAATACAGCTGTGTGTCATCAGCATAGCTGTGGTAGCTCACGTTGTGCCCTGAGATAATCTGACCTAACGGAAATATGTAGATTGAGAAGAGCAGCAGACCCAGGATAGAGCCTTATGGAACACAATATAGGATATCCTGTGTCTTTGAAGTATAATTACAACAACTAACAAAGAATTTTCTCCCTGCCAGGTAGGATTCAAACCAATTAAAGACGCTGCCAGAGAGGCCCACCCATTGACTAAGGCGATTTCTAAGAATATTGTGATCAGTGGTGTCAAATGCGGCACTCAGATCTATGAGGATGAGAACAGATAAACGGCCTCGGTCTACATTTACCCGCAAGTCATTTACTACTTTAACAAGTGCAGTTTCTGTGCTGTGATTTGTTCTAAAACCTGACTGAAATTTATCAAGAATAGCTCGGCTATGCCGATGGAGGTGTTCTAGCCTTGAACCCCCGCCTGCATAGCTGAAACACACCAAGGTCTTCGTTGGTGTTGTCGTCGTCGCTCCTACGAGGCGCGGAGGTGAAGCTTACTTGAGCGGCACAACACGGGGTTGATGTTACGTCGATTTCTGATGGCGAGGATGGTTTATCTAGCAGCCGAACCTTCAAATCCCTAAGGTACCTTCGTCTGGACAGGAGTTTCTGAATCTGTTTGTCGAGTGCCTGGAGTTCTTCTACGACGACGGTAACGCGATTAATCTCACTGTCGGCCATTATCTGCTTCCGCTTCTGCTCAAGCGACGTTTGCACTGATTTGAGTTTTTTGTATCTCAGACTCTCACACACCTTTATTGTAAGAGCATCCCTTATCTACGATGGAGGGTCCGATCAGAAGAAAATATGAAGCTGATTTTAAATTAAAAGTCTTTGAAGTAGCGAAAGAAATTGGAAACTGCACTGCTGCAACAAAATTCAATGCATCCCAGAAACTGGTGCGAGGTTGGAGGAGGCAAGAAGATGTCGCTTTTTTGAACGGGCGTATAAGTCAGGGTCTGATTTAATGATCGATTTTTCAGGTTTCAAGACCCAACTTGCACGTGAGCATATATATGGTAATAGAAAACTCATCTTGACCAATGCATATCAATGTAGCGGTCCCACTACACTGTTTCTGTCCATTGTTTGTGACAGTGACCCCGTCTCATCCTGTAGTGATATTGCTTACCTTATCAAATCCTTTCAGATGACAACAGAATTGAAAGACAATAACAGAGATAGATAGATAGATAGATAGATAGATTTGAAAGGCACCATATAATGGATAGATAGACAGATGCATAAGGCACCATATAATAGATAGATAGATAGATAGATAGATAGATAGATAGATAGATAGATATGAAAGGCACTATATAATAAATAGGTAGATAAATTTGAAAGGCGCCATATAATGAATAGATAGAGTGACAGATGCATAAGGCACCATATAATAGATAGATAGATAGATAGATAGATAGATATGAAAGACACTATATAATGAATAGATAAATAGACAGATGCATAAGGCACTATATAATAAATAGATAAATATGAAAGGCAGCGCTGCTGCTTCGCAGTTATAAGGGTTCGCTTCCCGGGTCCTCCCTGCGTGGAGTTTGCATGTTCTCCCCGTGTCTGCGTGGGTTTCCTCCGGGCTCTCCGGTTTCCTCCCACAGTCCAAAGACATGCAGGTTAGGTGGATTGGCGATTCTAAATTGGCCCTAGTGTGTGCTTGGTGTGTGGGTGTGTTTGTGTGTGTCCTGCGGTGGGTTGGCACCCTGCCCGGGATTGGTTCCTGCCTTGTGCCCTGTGTTGGCTGGGATTGGCTCCAGCAGACCCCCGTGACCCTGTGTTCGGATTCAGTGGGTTGGAAAATGGATGGATGGATGAAAGGCACTATAAGATAAATAGATAGATATGAAAGGCACTATATAGATAGTATACAGATGAATTTGGTGCCCATCAATCAATAAAGTTTACATCTCTCCATTTGACTTACTCTGTATTACTCATCGTTAGTTTTTTGGGGACTGGTGACCACTCCGGGCTCGGTTCCTGTTTTGCCCTACGTATAACACTGGGATGGTCTTAATAAACCAGATCCGCTATCCCATGGACATGTTGATTCTTTCACATTTGCCAGGCTCCAGCCTGGCACACTTTCCACTGGTCACTATCCTAAGTGTAAGACTTCATAAATAATCGCAGTGAGTTTTACCTCAGATTTCTGCCACAGACCCCAGTCAGCTCATTCTTTATTTGCACTGAGTAGTGAGAGGATTATCACAGAAGATACCTAAGTAATGAATTCAACTGGCAATAAATAAAAAGCATTGTCTTTGTTCCTTTTGTTTGATATAGTGCCTTTCATATTGGGGATTAGCAAAAAGGCAATTAATGATATTATAGTCAAGCACACAAATGAAAGCTTATAACAAGCCCTCGATAGCCAAATCAATTAGAGAATAAAGCCATTCAGCCCTACAGTGCCAAGGCCTTAGGGGCACCTTGGCACGGCCCATTTTCCAGTTAAGATGTACCTCCTTCATCTCCTGCCATGCAAATTGCGCCGATTCTATGGCTCCTCATTAACTTGGTGCTCCTTGTTATGCCTGGCATGAAGCACCCCGTCAGTCCACTTCTAATTAATTCTCTGCTGATTAAGCACTGCGGTCCTGAATGGTCCTCGCTGCATATTTAAGCAGCTTTCGCTTGATTAAATCTTTTTATGTTTTAATCATGACATGAAGACAAATTCTGCTGCAAGTGCAATTCTGAAAATGTAGCTAATGAGGAGAGCCAGAGCCGCGCCTGCCTGCCCACTCGCACCTCTCAATCTGCTCTCGCTTGGATTTACAGCAGGGTGGTGGGCACTCTGGGCATCCACCTGCCACTTTTAATCCAAAGTTTGGCCAACGCAGCCAAGTAAGGCAGCTGCTCGGCTGTTTGGAATCAAAACTCGCGTCTCTTTAGAAGGTTACTGAATGTCCAATACCAAAAAAATAACACTTCGGAATGAGAGAGGACAATGAAGAGAGGAGACAAGGGACCTCATTTCAGGAAAAACAACATGAAATGAATAGTTTATAATTAGGAGACGGGTACCTCACAGTAAAAAATAAAGTCTGCTTTTTATTTTTTATATGTAAATACCTCATTATTACCAAACCAATACATTTAATGACTGCAATAAGATAAATATTTCATTATTGGGAACAAATATGTTCCCATTGCAATAATGTGATAATAAATAATAATGAAAAGAAACAAAAGAAATGCCCCATAAACATATAACAAATATGACATTATTATTATTAAACTACTGTCTACGTCTGCAACAGTCATTCATGATTAGGACAAACACGTCACACTTAACAACCTTAGGACACGAGACATAAAGTAACATGAAGTAAGAAATATTGTGGTGTTTTGTGACAGATTATTATGAAATAAGTACCTTATAAAGATAAGATCAAAATTTCAATGTTAAAAAAGAAAAATCTTATTACAAAGCGATACCCTGTAATTACATGATAGAGAGCCAAATAACTGACATTATTATGAAAATAATATCTGATTTAACATGTCACAATGTTATTTAATGAGGGCAGATATAAATAAAGAAAGGGACAGGCATGAAAGGTACTATAAAAGAAATAGATAGACATGAAGGGTACCATATGATAGATAGAGTGAAAGGCACTGTATAATTAATAAATAGACAGATAAATAGAGTGAAAAGCACTATATAATAAATAGAGTGAAAGGCACTATATACTAGACAGACATGAAGGGTAGTATATAATATATAAATGGAGTGAAATGCACTATATAATTAATAAATAGATAAATAGAGTGAAAGGCACTATATAATAAATAAATAGAGTGAAAGACTATATAATTAATAGATAGCTAAATCGAAAGACAGAGTGAAAGGCACTATATAATAGATAGATAGACATGAAGGGTAGTATATAATATATAAATGGAGTGAAAGGCACTATATAATTAATAGATAGATAGATAAATAGAAAGATAGAGTGAAAGGCACTATATAATAAATAGATAGAGTGAAAGACTATATAATTAATAGATAGATAAATAGAAAGACAGAGTGAAAGGCACTATATAATAGATAGATAGACATGAAGGGTAGTATATAATATATAAATAGAGTGAAAGGCACTATATAATTAATAAATAGACAGATAAATAGAAAGATAGAGTGAAAGGCACTATATAATAAATAGAGTGAAAGGCACTATATAATAGGTAGACAGACATGAAGGGTAGTATATAATATATAAATGGAGTGAAAGGCACTATATAATAAATAGATTAGAGTGAAAGTTACTATATAATAATAAAATAAGAATAATTCATTATATTTATATAGCGCTTTTCTCAGTACTCAAAGCACTATCCACACAGGGAGGAACTGGGAAGTGAACCCACAATCTTCCACATTCTCCTTGCTGCAAAGCAGCAGCAGCACTACCACTGCGCCACCTGTGAGGACTAATAGATAGATGGACATGAAGGGTACCATATGATAGATAAATAGATATGAAAAGCACTATATAATAGATAGACAGACATGAAGGGTAGTATATAATATATAAATGGAGTGAAAAGCACTATATAATAAATAGAGTGAAAGTTACTATGTAATAGATAGATGGACATGAAGGGTACCATATGATAGATAAATAGATATGAAATGCACTATATGATAGATAGCGTGAAAGGCACTATATAATAGATAGAAATGAAAGATACTATGTAATAGAAAGATAAATAGATGTAAAGGGCACTATATGATAGATAGATGCAAAAGGCACTATATAATAGAAAGATAAATAGAGTGAAAGACACTATATAATAGATAGATAGACAGATAGATGTGAAAGGCACTATATGATAGATAGTGAAAGGCACTTTATAGTGTACCTGACAGATAGATTTCTAGTTCGATGGATTGGTAAGAATTTGCATATTAGTGAAGTAGATAGATGGACAGATATCAGACTATATAACAGACAGATGACAAAGGCACTCTGTAATAGATGAATAGAGAGAGTGAAAGGCACTATATAAGAGACAGACAGGTGCTTCAAATCAAACACATTGTCCTGCGCTCTCCATTGGCTTTGGAATAGGTCGCATTGAAGAGCTCAAAGAGTTTAAACGTGGCGAGTCAGTATGTGACATTTCTGCTTCCCTGGTCACCTGTTAAGTGCTACTATCGTGAAGCGGAAGCATTGAGGACCAACAGCAGCTCAGCCGTCACCAAGTGGTAGACCACACATACTAGCAGAGCAAGGTTGTCCAGTGCTGAAGTTTGTAAAAGATGGACTTCCCTCTGGGTCGTCATTGACCACAGATTTCCAAACTGCCTCTGGAAGCAGCATCAGCCCAGTAACAGTGCAGCAGGAGCTTCATGAAATGAGTTTCCATGGCTGAGCAGCTGCACACAACTCTTGAGTTTACAGTGTGTAATGCCAAGTGTCAGCTGAAGTGGTGTAAGCCATCGTGCCACCATTGAGGTGGTCTGGAGCAGTTAAAGCATGTCCTCTGGAGTGATGAATCGCGCTTCAGTATCTGCCAGTTTAAGGCGTGAGTGACCCAATGGTCACTCTACCAGAGATTCAATAATCCTTGGTTGAGGTGGGAGAACCTTTCGGAAGGATGATCATCTCAGCACCACTCAATCAATCAGAGTGGCCAGATGGAAGCCCTTCTTGTGTTAAAGGCGTTCAGCTTTTTGAAGGTCTCTGAGATTGTGAGGTAAACGATTCAATGGTCTGATGAGATAAAAACTGAATTGTTTGTGGAGAACTTCAAGGGCTCTGTCTAGGGAAGTCCAGACCATCCCTATAGTGGCATCATTATACAGCGTGGTGCTTCTCAGCAGCATGGACAGGGAGTCGGCTCAGATGAATGGAGCCAAACACAGTGAGGTCTGCTCCAGAGGGAGGTGCACCACCTCAGACTAGGGAGACGGTTCAACCCTGGAGTGGCTTTGGGACAAGTCTGTTAGTGTCCTTGAGTGGTCCGGGCTTAAATCCCATAGAACATGTGTGGAGAGACCTGCAGATGGCACTTTACAGACGCCAATCTAATGGAGCCTTGAGGGGAAGAATGGGATCAACTGCCCAAATCTAGGTGTGCAAAGCTTATAGAGAATTTACCTCAAAAGGCCTGAAGCTGGACTTGCTGCCAAAGGGGCTTCCATAAAGTAGTGAATTAGGGGTCTGAATACGCCTATGAAGGAGAGATCGATGATTTCTAATAAATTTTTGCAAACCTTTTTGAAGACGAGTTGTTGCTACTTGTAAGTGTAGACTGATGGGCAAAAATGGCAAATTTCTCCATTTGAAATTATACAAGGCGGTAAACTGTGCAGAAAGTGAAGGGGGGGGGGGGGGGTGCTGAATACTTGCTGAATCCCCTCTACTTAAAGTGATGAACGGTGAGTTGACGGGAGGCTTCCATAACCTGTGGCCTCTTGATCGAGTTTGAGGGATTTCAGCATGCGGTCGATACGGAGAAACCAATGAGTAATTAAAGAAATGTTCTCATCTTGGTTTCACAGAGTGTTACATTTCCTCACTAAGAGCTGTGGTTTGTAACAAGAACATGTTGTCTGAGGTCAGGAAGGGGAAAAAAAGAACTTTAAAGTTCGTCATTTGAATTTCTTGATTTCCATCTACTGAGGCACACGGTTCACTGACGGGCATAGCTCGTGTATCTCAGCCATCGGAGTGACACGGGGACACGCAGGGTGGCGTCACCAATCACGGTCAGATGCCTCTGAAGAGTCGGTCAAGTGTGGGGTTCTCCCCTGCTGGCTCATTAGCATACAGAATGGTGGGATAGAAGAATGGGGATTTACCACTTCGTGATGTCCTGCAGTGGAGAGGAACTAGCGGCTTTTATCAAGTAATTTGATAGTTAGGGGACAAGCAGTCATAATGGAGGAGAACGCGGTGACAGCTCACAGCCGCCAAGTGAGATCTTTGGAACTGAAACTGTGACCATCAAGGAGAAATGATAGGAAGAATGGCCATTCACATTCTCAGTGAGCCTGGGGTTATTTTTAGTGATTTAGAGTCACCTTTCTCCAACTCAAATCCGGTGGACTGCACGTTTTTGTTCCCACTAATTTCACAATTAGTCCGTCATTTTCCTTTTAATTAACCTCACTTAATTAGCTGGGCTTTGTATTTGGCATTCAAAAAGAAATACATCAGCTGTTTGATTGTCTACCATTAATAAAGGTGGAATATGTCTCTGTCATTCCAAAAGATGGCACATCACAAACATTTGGCACATTTCCCATATGCCTGTAAAGAAAATATATTATTGTTTATTATTAGTAATAAAATGTATGGCATTTGTCATTCCAACAAATGGTGCATCACAAACAGTAACACTGATTTTACCAGTCCCATGTCAAATGGCACATAAAGAGACATACTGTATTATTTGCGTTTGTCATTCCAACAGATGACGCATTAGAAACATTTTATACTGCTTTCATGAGTTCCATACCTAATGTAGGGATCCTAGTTGGCAATCCCCCAGGCAGACAGTGCCAGAAATGCCCACCTATCTGCTGCAGCCAGGTGTTACTTGGGTGTCCGCTTAGCCTGGTCCAGCCACTCAGGTCCTCAACAATGAGGGTCCTGCGAGGTGGATCACCCTCAGGGGAATAGCGCCACATGGCCGTAGTGCTGTAATTGATACTCCCTCACAATGCAGGTAATCTGCCTCATTTGGGACTCCAAACACGTGAGAGCAGTAACACTGCTTTTATAAATACCATATAAAATGGCACATAACAGAGAAATACTATATTAATTGCATTAGGCATTCCAACAGATGACGCATTAGAAACATTAACACTGCTTTAATGAATCCCATACCCAATTGCTTATAACAGACATATATGCATTGCATTTATCATTGAGACAGATGGCGCATCACCAGCATTTGTAGTAATAAAACACGTGGCATTTGTGATTCCAACAGATGGTGCATCACAAACAGTAACACTGCTTTTATAAATACCATATAAAATGGCACATAACAGAGATATGCTGTATGAATTGCATTTGGCATTCCAACAGATGACGCATTAGAAACATTTACACTGCTTTAATGAATCTCTTACCACATGGCAAATAACATACATATATTATTTCGTTTTGTCAATCCAACAGATGGTGTATCACAAACATTTGTAGTAATAAAATGCATGGCATTTTCACAGTTTAACCATAGTCTCTCTCCAGCAATTTTCAACAAATTTTGAAAAACAAAAATTTGGATTTACATTTTTATCATTTTCTACTATCTTAACGTCAAACCTGCACCTCAGAGTGAAGCGACACACAAGAACACTTTACGTGATTTTGTTTAACATCCTGGTTTTCAGCACTTGGTTTCTTTTATGACTTATTTCCCAGTCCTAAATAAAAACTCTTTTGTGCTCCTCAGAATCCTGGCAGCGTAAGCAGGACACCGGCCTGACCCTGAGAGCCCCCTGTTCCAGAACACGCTGGAGAGATTGAATTACGGCCACATGGTGGGCTATTTGGAGGAGCAGCCGCCAATTTGCACTGGTGAGCAGGTGGACCCGCTGAAGTGACCCCTCCATTCCTATGCACATTTAAAATAGCATTAGTGCTGCTAAATTTCCTTCCCTGTAAATGGTGGACCCTTCCAGTTTATTCCACTGATGAGCTCCCTTCGTGGAAGCTCTCAGATGCTCTTGGCACTTAATTATGACATGACCCTAATTAATGCTGCAGTTGACTTTCCAGAGACGTGGGAATAAGGTTGCCGCAGATGGATTAGATGTTGCTTCCGGTGGTACAAATAATGTGAGGAAAGCATCTAACCATAAGCATAAAATATGAACCTCTTTGGATTGTGGTGATCAGCTCTCTTGGGAATGACTGGAGGGTCCGGCTGCACGTTCTTTGCTTTTTCTCTTCTGTTACAGCAACATTCTTGAGAGGTTCAGATCAATCTTTAAAATACTTCAACTGTAAATGAAAAGTGACATTTCAGAACTCACCTATAATAAGATGTCTGTTCTACTGAAAACACAATATGGTGGGCACAGCGATGGCTCTAGACCCTGATGTTTGTTCCTATACCTCGACGCTCACTGTGTGGGGTTTACATGTTCTCATGGCGTTCATTTCACTCATCCTTTTGTACTCCTGCTTTTCCTTTCACTTCTCAAAGACATGCATATTACAATAACTAGAAATTCAGCCCTGCATGAGCGGACCCTGTGATGGAACATCATCCGTTGTTGGTTACTGCCTTGTGCCACCTGATGCATGGATAGACTCCAGCCCTTTATAACCCTCATCATGTTCCTATAAAGATGTGTTTGTGTGGGTTAGGCGAGGATCAGCTGGCAGAGATGAGTGGATATGAAAGGCACTATATAATAGATAGATAGAGTGAAAGGCACGATAGATAGATAGATAGATTTGAAGGCACTATATATTAGATAGATAGATTTGAAGGCACTATATGATAGATAGATAGATAGATAGATAGATAGATAGATAGATAGATAGATAGATAGATAGATAGATAGATAGATTTGAAGGCACTATATAATAGATAGAGTTAAAGGCACTATTAGAGAGATAGATTTGAAGGCACTATATATTAGATAGATTTGAAGGCACTATATGATAGATAGATAGATAGATAGATAGATAGATAGATAGATAGATAGATAGATAGATAGATAGATAGATAGATAGATAGATAGATAGATAGATAGATTTGAAGGCATTATATAATAGATAGAGTGAAAGGCACTATTAGATCGATAGATAAATAGATAGATTTGAAGGCACTATATGATAGATAGATAGATAGATAGATAGATAGATAGATAGATAGATAGATAGATAGATAGATAGATAGATAGATAGATAGATAGATAGATAGATAGATAGATAGAGAGTGAAAGGGACTATATGATAGATAGATAGACAGACACACTATGGTCTGAACACACACCAGAATGATTAAAAGTGGAGATTAAAAAGAAAGTAAAGCTCTGACCTGGCAGTCCCAGCCTCAGTGTGGCGCTATAGAGGTGTATTGCCGCTGCTAAAAAGGAGCCCCAGTTTAATTTCATGACGCACTTCTGCTGAACAATTAGTTGTCTGAAAGTCCTCAGTGTTGGTGAGTCAGAGAGGTGATGTGCAGCTTTGTTCATAATGGCACTCAGTTTGGTCTTCATTATGTCCTCCTCTACTAGTCCCCAGGGGGTCCAGAGTGTTGACCCATAACTGAGCCTGCCCTTTTATTTAGCTTGTTGACTCGGTGGGCCTCTCTTGAAGTGATGTCACCAGACCTGCACACCACACTGGCCATCACAAGAATTGGAACAGGAACAATGCAGGATGTTTTCCACAGCAGTGGCACTTCCTGCAGCCTTAGGGACAGACTGACCAGGTGGCAGAGGACACCACAAAGGTGGTCAGCACAGGCCTTAAGAACTCGAGGACTGACTCCATCTGGTCCCGTAGCTTTTCCGGAGTGTAACTTCTTCAGTTGTCTCCTTACTTGTTCTTGAGTTATGTTCAGAGGTGGACTTATCACTGGTCATTTCACTTGGCACGCTAGGAGTTGTCAATGTCATAGGGTTGGTGTGGGGAGACTGTGTCATTGGAAGCAGGTGGCAATAGGAGGGAAAATCTATTAAAATAAAATTTGTTCATTGCGTTAGCTTTGCCCACATCCCCTTCTTACACCAGAGTCCAGTAATGATTTCCAGTCCATTCCAGACATTTCAGTTTCTTTTCTATTTTAGCCTTGTAAGATTCTTCTTATTTAATGCTGGCCATGAGAGAAAGGTATAAAGAACACAGTGCTGACCCCTACCCACCACTGAGCGAGCCTCCAATGGGCACATGAATTTCAGAACTGGACCGTGAAACCCTGGAAGAAAGTGGCCTGGTGTGATGAATCACGTTTTCATTTAGTTCATGTGGACAGCCGGGTGTGTGTGTGTGTGTCATTTACCTGAGGAAGAGATGGCAGCAGGGTGCACTATGAGAAAAGAGCAAGCCAGCGGAGGCAGTGTGATACTCTGGGCAACGTTCTGCTGGGAAACCTTGGGTCCTGGCATTCGTGTGGCACGTACCACCTACCTAAAAATTCCTGTAGTTCACGTGCACCTCTTCATGGCAATGGTATTCCATGATGGCAGCGGCCTCTTTAAGTTAGTTAATTCAAACAGTGTTCAAGGAGTGGCAAAGAGCTCAAGGAGTTGACTTGGCCTTCAAAGTTCAATCTGATCGAGCATCTGTAGGATGTGCTGGAAAAACCAAGTCCAATCCATAGAAGCAAATTACCTGACTTAAAGGATCTACTGCTGACTTCTTGGTGCCAGAGACCACAGGACACCTTCAGAGGCCTTGAAGACCTTGGAGATCCCAGATAAGTAAAAAGACTCGTTCAGGATCTGTCATGCCTGTGCACCTGAGGTGTCACCTTCCTGGCCCTGCTGAGGTACGCGATACCACTCTGGGGTTGGGAGGCTAACTGCATCATCTCTTTCATAGCAGGATGCTAAGCCCCGCCCACAACACCCAGAGAAGGCTCCTCCCCCTCTGTTCAGATGCCATGAAAGCGGGCAGCCCTAGGATTTTGGCATCTCATTTTGGACCCTCGCCTCGAGGAGGACAGACCTTCCGCTGATGTACCCTTTGAAACAAGCGTTTAACTGGCTGGTTAGAGCCGTATGCACTTCTTATTGTTATTTTTGGTTGTGCCAGTTAAACAGGGTAGTCCAGCTAGTGCCCCAACACTTGTCCTGGATTTGTGCGGTTGGCACACCCATTCAGAGACATGAACTGAGTGAGTCCTTGTAATTCGACCGGCAGTCTTATGGCTCACAGTGTAGAATCACAACTCCTGGGCCGCATATTGACCTCCTTTGAGGAAGCTTCTGGCCTACAAAGCAGGTCCATCTCCCCTTCCATGTTCAGTCCAGGTACACCCCTGCCTGACTTGAGAGATCTGACTGGAGAGGGCCGCGAGGTGCCATAGCTGCCTTTACCATGCACCGTTCATACACCGACTGTTTGGTTTCCCTGTTCTTATTTTGTGAAGAGTGAAGGTGAACATGAATGCGCCGTCTCTTCGTGAAGGTGAAACTGTCCTCTCCCTGCCCTCCGTTCCCAATAAGCTCGGATTTATGATGTAATCGGTTCAAGTCTCCTATTTGCGCCCCCTAAGTGCAGATCCATTTGGCAGGAATCAACGAGCCATAAATTAGACTCTTAGCTTTTAGAGTCGGTTGGTGCCTCAGGTTTAGT
The DNA here is from genome assembly GCF_900747795.2 of Erpetoichthys calabaricus. Taxonomy (NCBI): domain Eukaryota; kingdom Metazoa; phylum Chordata; class Cladistia; order Polypteriformes; family Polypteridae; genus Erpetoichthys; species Erpetoichthys calabaricus. The sequence continues at coordinate 209,204,807 of NC_041399.2, read as the reverse complement.
CTACAGGGGCCAGAGGAGACAGCTGGAGGGCCACCGAGAAGCCATTAATCAGGCTGTGGCGACTCCTCCTGGCTCCAGGTGTCATGTGACACGCGTCAGCACTGCCTTATTGAATAGGTGGGGTGGTATGGGGGGGGGGGGGGGCAGCCGTCAGCACCCATTTGCTTTCCCGTCTAACAGCCAGCGCGCCACAAAGGACAGAATTCCACAACTGTCCAAATAATGACATTGAAACGCACTCCCTGAGCTCCTCGTGATTAACGTGGCGTGGAAAACTGAGCCGGTGTGCAGCTGCTGGCGTCACCCGGTTGAAAAGCACTCGGCACAACGGCATGCAGGGATTGAGTTTCTTTATACCGCTTAAGAAAAGGAACAGAAATTCAACTGGCTGGTACAAGGAGTACCCAATGCCATGAAAATGTGGAGAACGGGCCAGTGGTACCAGGGTGAAACCTTGGGGGCAGTGCCAGTTGAAGTTCATTAGGAGACTTAGGTGGTGTGGACAGATGTCACCCCTTACTTGTGCAGGTGGATAGTTGGTATTATTAGACTTTGATGACCTGGGATGGTGGGTCCCCCTTGGTATCTGTGGCACCCCTTTATCTATATACCGTGGGGTTTAAGGAGCACCCGCCCCTTGGTGTATGGGACATGTGCACATTCACTTTCATAAATGGCACCCTGCGGGTAACAGTGCCCACTCTGTATCATCAGGGGGATTCTGCAGTGTATGGAGTTTGCATCCCTTAACTTTAATAAATGCAGCCCAGCAAGTAACAGCCCCCACTCTGTATCATCAGAGTTTGACCAGTAGGGTAGGGGTTGGTGTCTGGGGGGATTCCCCTCGGTGTCTGGAGTGTGCACCCTTTAACTTTAATAAATGCCGCCCATCAAGTAACAGCCCCCACTCTGCATCATCAGAGTTCGGGGTCAGGGGAAGATTCCCCTTGGTATCCGGAGTGCCCACCCCTTAACTTTAATAAATGGCACCCCTCAGATGACGGCACCTCCCTATGTCACCTAATGGATTGACCGGCTCTTCCTTGGGATTTTGAAAAGATCTCTTACAAGGTTACAGGGAGCTGAAGGGTCACATTGAACCATCAGGTACAAGGTAGGAACCAACCCTGGCAGAGGACGACATTCCATTGTAGACAGAGTCACCAGTCAATTTAACCAACACACCTGTGGGCTGCATCCTGGATTAACTGGAGAAAACCAATGAGGACACGAGATGAATGCCACACATAAAGTGACCAGGCCAGGGTCCTCAAAACTCTCAAGCTGTTAGTCAGTAGAGCTTATTAATTGTCGTGAACCAGAAGCATCCTCGAGAAACCTCTTAGGTAAGAATACACAGACCTGCACAAACCTGGAGAGGTTCACTTGCTGACTCCTTCTTATTCATCCACAGTCGAGTGGATGAAACCCGCTGATGTCACACTTGAAACCCCAAACTGGAAATTGGAGTTCACTTGTCTTAAAAAGATGTGCATTGAAATGAATGTCTGCATTGGGTGGTCCATAACACATTACTTAAATAAGACCTCTTTCCGTAAAGCTTTCAAGACGAAGCCAGATGTCCTCACTAAGATGGACTGAAGTGGAATTGCCTGAGAAAAGAGGCCAACTGACGTGCCCAGCGACTTTCACTTTTAAACCCTCTTCTTTTTTGTTCAGTTTGAGCAAATTAAATGGGGTACTGGTTGCCCCCCCCCACCCCAATACTTTCTCATGTCCCCCCCGCTTGTTTCTTTTTTCGTTTCACAGTATAAAAGAAATACCACGCCTTCAGAAAGTCTTCAGACCCCTTCACGTTTTACACATTTTGTTGTGTTCCAGCCTTCTGTTAAAATAATTTATTTCATTTGTCCCCTTATCAAACAACACTCCCAGGATGACAAAGAGAAAACAGAATTTTTAAAATAAATTTTAAAAAACTGAAGTATCCCATTGACACAAGTATTTAGATCTTCTCATCAGCCATTCCAGCCTGGGTCTGACATGATGAGCGTCACATACCTAAATTTGAGGATTATCTCTCCTTCTTCTCTGCCGACCTTCTGAAGTTCTGGCAGGTGGGATGGAGACCATTGTTGGACAGCTACTAGGTCAGGTTTGACAGGGTTCAAGTCCAGGCTCTAACTGGACTACTCGAGAACTTTCCCATTGCTGACACTGAGCCACTCCTGTGTTGTCCTGTTAGAAGGTGACCCAGGGTGCCAGTCCATCAGACACACAAACACACACGTATGTCATACAAAACTATAATCATAAATCAGCTAGAAAACAGGTGGCTCCGGCAGGTGGGGTCCAAGGGGAAACCCGCAGGGGAAAACCTCATGTGAAATGCGTTCAGCTGGAATGAGAAAAAGTAAACAAAAACGAGTGGTAAAACTGAAATGAAATCAATGTGGGGGACAGAGGGCCATTGTTGGACTTGATGTGCCCATTTCAATGTGGGTGGTCTCGACCACCTCACCTGGTGGACTTGTCCTCATCTTCTTGTTTCTAAGGTGAATGGGTTGGTTTCTCAAGTTGCCCACTCTTGACCTGTCTCAAGTAAGTAAAATAAAGTAAAAGCTCCAGTGTTGTCCCATCAGTCCAAAGGACATTCTCCTGGAAGCATTGAGGCTTGTCAATGTGTATTTTAGCAAATTCTAGTGAGGCATTTTGATGTGGAGTCCTTCTGGGTCTTCTTCCATTTAGCCCACTGTTACTGAAAAAGTGACAGATCAGACACTGGTGGACCCTGACCTTGGAGTTCAGCTTGTATCTCTTTGGAAGTTGTCCTTGGTTTTTTGTCTACCATTCTCACTATCCTTCTGCCCATCATGGGGTTGGAAGTTTCCTCTTGCAGATGTGTACAGAGATGTTGGGTACAGTCCTATGGACCTTCAAATTCTTCATAATATTTCTAACTGTTGTCATAGGAACTTAAAGCTCCATGGAGATGGTCTTCTAGCCATTGTCTTTGACATGTTTGTCTATCATTTTCTTTCTGGTCTCCTCACACAACTTTCTCCTTTGCTTTCTCTCGTCCATGTTCAGTGTGGGACACACGATGATACCAGACCAGACAGCTGAGGGACGACTTTTCTCCATTTAAATCTGTGGAATGACTGATTGTATGATAAAACACACGTGTGATATGAATTCAAGAAAACAGTGAGTTTGAAAAATCACTCATAGATAGATAGGTAGATAGATTGGAAAGGCACTATATTATAGATAGATAGATAGATAGATAGATAGATAGATAGATAGATAGATAGATAGATAGATAGATAGATAGATAGATAGATAGATAGATAGATAGACAGGAAAGGCACTATATTATAGATAGATAGGAAAGGCACTATATTATAGATAGATAGATAGATAGATAGATAGATAGATAGATAGATAGATAGATAGATAGATAGATAGATAGATAGATAGATAGACAGGAAAGGCACTATATTATAGATAGACAGGAAAGGCACTATATTATAGATAGATAGATTGGAAAGGCACTATATTATAGATAGATAGACAGGAAAGGCACTATATTATAGATGGATAGATAGATAGATACATAGACAGGAAAGGCACTATATTATAGATAGATAGATGTGAAAGGCACTATATAACACATAGATAGATAGATGTGAAATGTGCTATATGATAGATAGATTGATAGATATGAAACGCACTATATAATAAATAGAACGATTGTTGTGAAAGTCACTATATAGCACATAGATAAATAGATAAATAGGAAAAGCACTATATAATAGACAGATAGATAGATATGAAAGGCACTACATAACACATAAACAGATAGATAGATAGATAGATAGATAGATAGATAGATAGATAGATAGATAGATATGAAAGGCACTATATAATAAATAGACAATTGCTTTTCATGTCGTCACTTTTCAGGGGGCCTGCAGCACTTTTTAATGAGCTACTGTATATGAGGACCACATGTCTGCCCACTTCTGTGTGTGGAGACACTTGTGAGGTCCTCTGCTCCTTCTTGACCACTCCGCTCTCTCTGCTGATGCCACCTCTGTGTGGTATCAAATCTCAGTCCAGACTTTTTTTTCCATGTGTAGCTCCTTGCTGGTGGGTCCAGCTGTCCACCGCCATTCAGAATTCTGACTCCTTCGGTGTGTTTAAGATGATTCTGGTGATTCTTCTTGTTTGGTGAATTTCTGCCTGACTGATATTGTAGCTTTTGGGTTTTGTAACTTTGGAATTGTTAGCCTCTTGTATTTTGTTCCAAGTTCTTCACTTGTGATGGTCGATTTCATCACCTTGTCCTGTCACAATTGGTCCCATAACAGCTCCCCAGACTGATGTTTACTCGATTTCGTTGACCTTTTTTGTAAGTCGCTTTGGATAAAAGTTTCTGCTAAGCAAATATATGGAAGTGAAATGAACACACAATAGAAAAACAGAAGAGCAAAGCTGTTTTTTTTTGTAGAAGGTTTTATGTAACAAATCATCTTCCTCTTCATCTCCTTGGCCCCCTTTAACCCCCACCCCACCCCCCCGATTTCTCCATTGCCTTCTAGCGTGACACACAAGTGCCCTGCTTTGAGCTTCGTCAGTTGACGAAAAAGGGGAAATCCAGCACGCTGAGTCTCAAGAGAAGTTACCTGGGAGGACTGAGTGGAACCAAAAACAAAATAAAAATAAAAAGATCTAAGTACTGCGCTGAGATAAAAGAAGTCAACTTTCTTCAACTTTTCCTAAACAAATTTAAAAAATTACCAACTGGTGGAAAATGCAGAAAATAAAAAAAAGAATAGCAAGGAGGTGAATTAGTCAGGCTGGAGATCCAAAATAAAAATGAAGTCAACTTCCAATATTTGGGTCTTTGAGAGGAAATGACACGCCGCCGCTCGGGACACGTACAGCGGACCGAGAGAGTATTGAGACCCCCTTCGCTGTCCGCACACTTTATTGTGCTGTACATTTCATTTGAATGGGATATGTTTGCCATTTTTGCCCTTCAGTCAGTAACCCGTAATGACAAAGCGCAGACATGTTTTCCCAAAGGTCCGCACATTTCTTAAAGATCTCAAATGGAGATTTCTCTTTCCTAGACGTATTCAGAGACCCTTTGCTCTGGCACTCCACGTTGAGCTTGGGTGCCTCCTGTTTTCTTGAATTCTTCTTGAGATGTTTCTAGAACGTGATTGGAGTCCACCTGTGGCAAACTGATTTGATTGGACATCATTTTCGAAAAGGCTCACGTGGACCCCTGCATTGAAGGTCCCAACAATCCACAAGTCCAAGGAACTCTCTGTAGGCCAGTGAGATCAAATGGAGGTGAGGCACAAATCGGGGCCAGAGGATCAAACCATTTGGAAAGCTTGGAGCTTTCCCAGGAGCACAGTGTCCACAAGAATTGTGAAATGGAAGACGTTAGGAACCACCGGGACTCTTGCCCTTACCTGGCCGGGATGCCTTACTAATGGAAGGACTGGGGAGGAGAGAAAACCGTCACGGAGCATTACCTCCCCAGGACCACTAGGTGGCAGCACCGCCTTGGATTCCCCCACAAGGCTTCATGGGAGTTTGAGTTTGGTACAGCAATGATTGAGTTCCTTGGATGCTGCCAGGGAGTGCTGAAGTGACTGCAGAGCCCTACTTGGTCAGGCTTGGTCGCTAATGGACCACTGGAACTCTTGCATCAGTTGACCATCTGGCCAAACTGAGAGTTACTGGTGTGGTGGAACAGCCAGGGCCCTTACCGGGACCAGGGGGGAGAAAACAGGCACAGGGCATTACCTCTCCAGGAACACTAGGTGGTAAGAGGTCAGTCTACATCCCTGTCCTCACCTGTGGTCATGAGCTGTGGACAATGACCCCAAGTGCAAGCAGCAGAAATGAGGTTTCTTCACAGGGTGGTTGGGCTGACACTCCATGGCAGGGTGAGAAGGTCAGGAGTCTGGTAGAACCTCAGAGTAGAGTCGCTGCTCCTTCAGATTGACAAGAAACAGTTGAGGGGGTTTGGGTATACTGTAAGGATGACCCCCCACCCCATCCTAGAGCTTTTTCCAGGGACATCCCACTGAGTGGAGACCCTGCGGCAGCCCCAGGACACACTGTAGAGATTACATCTCTTGGATATCTTGGGAATGCTTGGGAGTTCCTGGAATCTGCAATAGGGGACATAGAAGTCTGGACTGACCTGCTTGGCCTGCTGCTGCCATGACCCTCACCAGGAAGAGTAGTCTTAGAAAATGATGTGAGATCGTTAGAAATACTGCGACCCCATGTTTCAAACCAGACCATGAATGTAAAAGGGGCGTCAGACCAGGATTGGGTGTTGTCTCTCATGTGGCAGAACTTCAGACCAGGATTTCAATTCCAGCCTGGAGTCTTCACATGGACTCAGCGCCTCCAAGAGCTCGGAATCGTCTCCCATTTGCCAAGGCCATAGCAGAGTTGTCATATAGAATTTTAATATTTTTAGGTCGTCTTGCTTCCTCACACCCCCACGAGAGGCCCACATTTTCTGTTTTGTGGCTGATGAGCTGATTTTCTCATCTCATTTTTTTTTGCATTTCCTCCACCTTGCATGCTGAGGACTGAGTCTGCAGGAAGTGAGAAAAAAAGCTGCAAGGAGCCTGCAAACGTTAGGCTTGGCTTGGCAAGGGGGGCACCCACACCCACCGATGCATGCAGTGTAGCATCACAAGTACAAGGTGTGCTCCAGCTCTTGGTTGCCCACTCCCACCTTCTCTCTCACTCTCCCTCTCTCTCTCTTTCTCTTTCACTCTTGCTCGCCCACTCCCTCCCACCCTCTCTCTCTCTTTCTCTCTCTCACTCTTGTGCACCCCATCTCTCTCTGTCTCACTCTTTTTCTCTTTCTCATCCATTCCCACCTTTTCTTTCTCATTTTTCTCACCCACTTCCTCCCACCTTCTCTCTCTTTCTGTCTTTCTTTCTCTCTTTTGCCCTATGCCTCCTTCTCTCTCTCTCATCCACTCCCACCTTCGCTTTCTCTCTCTCCCTCACTCTTGATCACCCACTCCCTCCCACCCTCTCTCTCTTTCTATCTCTCTCTCTCTCTCTCATCCACTCCCTCCTTCACTCTCTGTCACTCTTGTGCACCCCCTCTCTCCTACCATCTCTCTCTGTCTAACTTTTTCTCATCCATTCCCACCTTCTCTTTCTCATTTTTCTCACCCACTCCCTCCCACCTTCTCTCTCTTTCTGTCTTTCTGTCTCTCTTTTGCCCTCTGCCTCCTTCTCTCTCTCTCATCCACTCCCACCTTTTCTTTATCTCTCTCCCTCACTCTTGCTCACCCACTCCCTCTCACCCTCTCTCTCTCTCACTTTCTCGCCCACTCCCTCCCACCCTCTCTCTCTTTCTATCTCTTTCTCTCTCTCTTGCACACCCAGTCCCTCCCACCTTCTCTCTCTTTCTGTCTTTCTTTCTCTCTTTTGCCCTCTACCTCCTTCTCTCTCTCTTTCTCATCCACTCCCACCTTCTCTTTCTCTCCCTCACTCTTGCTCACCCACTCCCTCTCACCCTCTCTCTCTCTCTCTCACTTTCTCACCCTCTCTCTCTTTCTCATCCACTCCCAGCATCTCTTTCTCTCTCTCCCTCTGGCTCACCTGCTCCCTCTCACCCTCTCTCTCTCACTTTCACGCCCACTCCCTCCCACCCTCTCTCTCTTTCTATCTCTCTCTCATCCACTCCCTCCTTCTCTCTCTCTCACTCTTGCACGCCCAGTCCCTCCCACATTCTCTCTCTCCCTCACTTAGGCTGATGTCACATTATGCCACTTCTAGTTGTAGGGTATGTCACACTTGCCGACCGCTGTTGCTGTTCTCCATGTCCATTAACGTGACTGGGCCTGTCAAATTTAGTGACTTTCCAGCACAGTCATTCGGTGCTGTGTGAAAGTGATCAGGTACGGTGACATCAGCAGCGATCTCATGGATTCTTTTCTTTTCTTTCCCCCCATTCTGTCACAGTACACAAAACACAAGACATCAGACAGATGAGCTTCTCTTCTGATTGTGAGGTCCAAAACGCTCGCGTTCCTCCTTCCTCGTCTTATGAATCATACTTCCAGATGACCATTCTTTGGTTGTCACCTTTCACCCCATCACTAAGGACAAAAAACAAACCTGTTTGCCACCATCCCAAATGGGGGCCCGGGCCCATCCCATGGCCTACTCACCCCAGCAACCACACCCACATGGGGCTGATCAGCCTGACAAGCATGTCCGGTGTGTGAGGAGAACGTGGAAACGTCTCCTAGAAAAACAGGCGAACCAGGAGTCAAACCCACTAAGCACTGAGCCACCCTGCAAATATTAGGAAGTCCTGAGAGGTGTTAATTAAATGGAGCCTCCTGTACGCCGACTCGTCTCCATGTTAGTTAGTGTTGTACTGGACGTGCATGATGTAGAAGGTAAACAAGGAAGGGTGACAGGACTGTCCCCTGAGGTGTCCCTGTGTTACACTCCCCTCATTTCTGACACACTGTCCCTCCTCAGCATCACAAGCTGCAGTTTGGTGGTCTTGTGTGTTGACATCCCACCCAGGGTTTCTGCCTTCTACCCTCTCTGCACTGGAGTAAACAATTGCATGGATGCCTGAGGTGGATATGGACGAGTGTGAGGGTTATGATTTGAAGAGCAATTTCATTTTTTTTTTTCATGCTCGTCCCCCACAACATTAGCTCAAAAATAAAAACACAAATAAAAACAAATAAAGCAAAAAAGCCGAAGGGAAGCAGATACAGGATGTGGCGCAAACAGCTGATGTTCCTGCACGTCGAAATCCTCTTTGTCATTCGCTGGAGACGATGAACTTTTGTTATCAAGGTGAAGTGCACCGCCACAGTGCTGCGTCTGACCCGAGACCACCGAGTCACAAGAAGCGCGAGCGGCACACGTGTCACCACAACCGAAGGCAGCTTCCGGATGCTCATCTTGATGGCTTTTACAATACGATGGTTGCTTTGTCCTTTTCCTGTTTAGGAGGCCATCGGTAAAGCAGAGGAGACGAAACAAAACATTAAAATGGAGACGAGAGCAGCCATATAGTGCCTTACCGGATCAATGAAATGACATGACAGACGAGAAAGAGGAACGACGGAGGGATCAGCTCGCTGACCTCTAGATGAATTAGCCAATGGGCTCATTAACTGCTTCACTGTTTGATCGATGAACTCATGGATTGATTAGTTAAGTGACCGATGAAATGATTGATTAGCTGAGTGATTGATTAAGTGGCTGATTGACGGATCAGCTGCTTGATTACACGACTGATAAACTGATTAGCCGAGGGACTGATTAGCTCTTTAAATTCTTGATCGATTGATTAACCTAGTAAGAGACTCATTGGTTGGTTGACTGACTGATTGATTAACCTGACTACTCGCTTGATGAACTGATTGATTGATTAACTTGACTAGTCGACTGTTGAGCGGATGAATAAGATGGATTCATGAATTCACTGATTGATTGCTGGATTGATTTATGAACTGCTTGAATACTTGATTTATTCATTGATTGATCAGCTGAGCAACTGACATTGTCGATTTACTGCTTCATTGATTGATGAAATGGTTGACTACTTGACTGATACGCTGATTGATCTCTCATGCACATTCCCGTAAAGCCCGCTCCTTAGACTCTCATTATATTCCTCGCCTCCTGTCTGGTTTTATATTTTCTGTCTTAGACGGCGACTCTCAGCGTGCCTCTTACTCCTTTACTAAAGCCTCTTCCTTTCTCTCGTGCACATTCTCGTAAAGCTTGTGTCTCAGACTCCATTGAGGGTCCTTTCTCATCTCCTGTCTGGTTTTATACATTCCTTGCTGGATGGCGACTCTCAGCGTACCTCCAACACCTTTATTAAAGCCTCTTCACCGGTGCTCCCTCTCTCGAGTGCATTCCTGTAAAGGTACTCTGAAGTACCTTTCTTACCTCCTGTCCAGTTTTAAACTTTCCGTCTGTAAAGGCGATTCTCTCAGCATGCGTCTTATATGCCTTTACCTACATCTCTTCACTGGCACTCCTTTTCTTGAATGTGATCCTTTAAAGCCTGCATCCCAAACTCTTGTAAATGTTTTCATGGTACCTGTGTGGTTTTATGACTTCCTTTATTAATGGCGACTCTCATCATGCCTCCTACTCCTTTACTAAAGCGTCTTCGCCAGCACTTCCCTCTCTCATGCACATTCTCATAAAGCCTCCATCATTATGTTTGAGGGTCTGTTCTCATCTCCTGTCTAGTTCTATACATTCCTTGTTTGATGGTGACTCTCAGCGTGCCTCCTAGTCCTTTACTAAAGCCTCTTCCCCTCTGTCATGCACATTCTCATAAAGCCTGCATCTTAGACTCCATTGAGGGTCCTTTTTCGTCTTCTGTCTGGTTTTATAACTTCCTTTTTTGATGGCGACTCTCAGAGTGCCCCTTACGCCTTTATTAATATCTCTTCTCCGGTGGTCTCTCTCTCTCTCAACTGCATTCCTGTAAGGCCTTCATTTTCAGACTCTCATCATTTTTCTCATCTCCTGTCTGGTTTTGTACTTTCTATGCTAGATGCCGACTCTCAGCGTGCCTCCTACTCCTTCACCGGTGCTTCTTCTCTCATGCACATTCTCGTAAAGCCTCCATCATTACGTTTAAGGGTCTGTTCTCATCTCCTGTCTGGTTTTATACCTTCCTTTATTGATAAGGACTCTCAGTGTGCCTCCTACGCCTTTACTAAAACCTCTTCGCCGGTGCTCTGTCTCTTGAGTGCATTCCCATAAAGCCCACTCCTGAGACTGTGTCATGATTTTCAAGATGCCTTTCTTAACTCCTGTGCGGTTTTATACTTTCCGTCTCTGAAGGTGATTCTCTCAGCGTGCGTCTTATAGGCCTTTACCTACATCTCTTCACTGCCGCTCCTTTTCTCGAATGTGATCCTTTAAAGCCTGCGTCCCAGACTCTTGTAATTGTTTTCAAGGCGCCTGTCTGGTTTTATGACTTCCTTTATTGATGGCGACTCTCAGCGTGCCTCCTACTCCTTTACTAAAGCGTCTTCACCAGCACTCCCCTCTCTCATGCACATTCTCATAAAGCCTCCATCATTATGTTTGAGGGTCCGTTCTCGTCTCCTGTCTAGTTCTATACATTCCTTGTTTGATGGCGGCTCTCAGTGTGCCTCTTACACCTTTATTAACATCTCTTTACCGGCGCTCCCTCTCTCAGCTGCATTCTCATAAAGCCTCCATTCTCAGACTCTCATCATTTTTCTCATCTCCTGTCCAGTTTTGTACGCCAACTCTCAGTGTGTCTCCTACTCCTTTACCATCGCTTGCCATCTCCCATGCATGTTCCCATAAAGCCCGCATCATTATTTTTGAGGCTTCTTTCAACAACAACATGTATTTCTTGAGCATGTTTTCATACAAATGATGGAGCTCAAAGTGCTTTACAAGATGAAAAAAGAAAAAAATATAAAAATAAATAAATATAAATAATAAAATTAGGCAATACTAATTAACATAGAATAAAGTAAGGTCCAATGGCCAGTTGGACAGAAAAAAACAAAAAAAACTCTAGAGGGCTAGAGAAAAAAAAAACAAAATCTGCAGGGGTTCCAAGGCCACGAGACCACCCAGCCCCCTAGTGGGCATTCTACCAAACATTAATGATCTCAATCGGTCCTCATGGCTTTCAGGCTTCACGTGGAAGAATTAGACGATGATGATGATGGTCATATGGACCTCTGGACTTCAATCCATCAATGTAGCGACTGCACAGCGCCCTGATCAGGTGGTGGGGGCACAGATCAGCAACACAGAAAACTGGAAAAAGAACAGAAGAGAAAGTAGGGGTTAGTACGGATTGTGGAGCTGTGAGAAAAATGATAATTCAATGCATATACAGAATATCAGGGTTACACTAAAATGAAGCTCTGAGAAAGCCAAGTCATAATAACGGGTTTTTAGCAGTTCTTTAAAGTGCTCCACCATATCACCCTGGCGAATTTCTATCAGTCAGCTATTCCAGATTTTAGGTGAATAACTGCAGACGGCCGCCTCACCACTTAACTCCTGGAATTATAAGCAGATGCTCAGTGGGCTCTGGGTGGTCTCGTGGCCTTGGAACCCCCCTGCAGATTTTGTTTTTTTTGCTTTTTTCTGTCCTCCTGGTCATCGGACCTCACTTTATTCTTTACTTATATTTTTTCTTTTTTCTTTCTTCATCTTGTAAACCAATTTGAGCTCCATCATTTGTATGAAAACGTGTTATAGAAATAAATCCATCCATCCATCCATTTTCCAACCCACTGAATCCGAACACAGTGTCACGAGGGTCTGCTGGAGCCAATCCCAGCCAACACAGGGCACAAGGCAGGAACCAATCCCGGGCAGGGTGCCAACCCACTGCAGTATAGAAATAAATGTTGTTGTTATTTGAAGATCTAAGATTACGATTTGGAGTGTAAAGTGACAGGCATTCCAAGATATAGGATGGAGTAGATTATTGAAGGCTTTGTAAACCATCAGCAGGATTTTAAAGTCAATTCTAAATGACACAGGTAACCAATGTAGTGACGCCAAGACTGGCGTGATGTGCTCAGACTTTCTTTTCCTAGTTAAGATTCTAGCAACTGCATTCTGCACTCGTTGCAATCGATTGATGTCTTTTTTTGGGTGGTCCTCAGAGGAGTGCGTTACAGTAATCTAGTCAAATAAAACTTGTTCCTCTATATCTTAAGTGAAAAAAAATGCTGTCCTAGTAATCTGATTAATATGGTATCCTTCAATAAGGGCGACCTCAATTGGGCACAGCGAATAAAGGCGTTTGTAGATAATTTAGATAATAATAGATAGATAATAATAGTAGATAATAATAAATAATAAAATATCTACGTGGCATTGCACATAATCTACAGCTTCAAGTGTAACACAACAATGAGTAAGAGCAGAAAACAACGAAATATAGAGAGCTTTAGAAATAGTTTGTTAGAAGTTCATGCATTAATTAATTGGATGTTTTAATATTCTTGCTTTCGCCTTTTTATACGTTCAATCATTGCCTTTATCTAATAAATTTTCTATAATAATTTTGTTGCGTTTGCCTTTATTCGCTGCGCCCAATTGAGGTCGCCCTTTTGAAGCTCGCCTTTTTGTGCGTGCCCTTATTGAATAGAACCGATTAATATGTGGTTTAAAATTCAGGTCAGAGTAAATAAGTCAGTCAGTCATTATCCAACACACTACATCCTAACCCAGGGTCACGGGGGTCTGCTGGAGCCAATCTCAGCCAACACAGGGTGCAAGGCAGGAATAAATCCCGGGCAGGGCACCAGCCCACCACAGGGCACATACACACTAAGCACACACTAGGGACAATTTAGGATCGCCAATGCACCTGTCCTGCATGTCTTTGGAGTGTGGGAGGAAACCGGAGTACACGGAGGAAACCCACGCAGACACGGGGAGAACCCGGGAAGTGAACCCAGGTGTCCTTACTGCGAGGCGGCAGCGCTACCACTACCCCACCCTGCCACCCTCAGAGTCAATAGTTACCCCTAAGTTCTTTACCTCTGTCTTGACTTTTCAGCCTAATGGATCGAGTTTATTTCTAATACCCTCATACTTTTCTCACCTCCTTTCCAGTTTTATACTTTATTGTCGGCATGTGTCTTAAACCTTTGTGTCTCTCATGTGCGGTACTTTTGTCACCTTCTGTCTGGTCCTTTGAAGACTGTGGTCTCAGCGTGCCTGCTATGCCTTCTGTTCTCTTCATGCATCTCACACTTGCACTTCCTCATTCATCGCATCACCAAACTGACCAATCAAGTCAAAGCCTAACTGACCAATCAGGTCAAAGCCTAACTGACCAATCAGATTGCTCAAAAATGAATGTGAACAAACCACCCTTAGTGTTTTATGATAATAGTACATTATGAGAGTTTAATTTTAATTGTTATTATGTAGTACTAGGGTGTTGTGCCGTGTTAGCCATTATGAATGTACTGTAGTGAGAAGTCAAGCAACATGACACCTTTGATTGGCTAACTAGGAAGAGTACTAATATGGAAGCTTTCGAGGCAACTTGCCTGAAGAAGGGAGCTGAGTTGCCTCGACAGCTTGCATATTGCAATCTTTTTATTTAGCCAATAAAAGGAATTATTACTATTATGCTAATTCTGTGAATTGCCATGTTCCTCTGTGTTATTTGAACAAAAATGGGAGTCATTTTTTGGGATGCATAGAAATGTCTCCCACTGAAATGACTTTGCGAAGGGGTTTTCAGGAACGGATTAGCGGCCTTACCCTCCTACCGTTATGGTAGCCCCAGAAATAAAAACAAAATGAGCCAAAAGCACTGCGTTTTTCAAGGTGCGCCACCTGCTGCCAGCCCTCCGACTGCAGGAATATTTCAAGTCCAGGGTGCTGTCCAGTAAATCATGCAAGGCGCTATAACACTTAACTTGAATGACTGGTGTAAAGGAGAGCCCTGAATTAACCAGTATGTATGATGAAAAATTAAAAAATCTGTGCAGTCAGAGCTGGCACCCCGACCTCAGTCTGCTGTGCAGTGCCCACTTTCATACGGGCAGGCTGGCCAGTGCCTCGGCTCGTCCGCAGCAGACTTCATTTTCACTGAAACATCAAAAAGCCTGATTTGATTAAAAGAACTGCTGAATCATCTCTGCTCAGATAATACCATCTGAATCGAGGACATTTTATTCAGTTGATTAAATTAAAGCCACAATGTTACATCCATATTGGTGATTTATACAGCTGGGGGTGGGGAGGGGGGGGCATTGAGCACAAGGAGGTTAGAAATCAATAATCAAGTCTAGACCTGAACAGCCAGAGAATAACTAAACCTTCATTTCCCCAGAGGCCTGACGGGGACTTGCTGAGGCAGCTGCAGCCGACCAAAGGGGGCTCAGAAAATGTCCGCTGTGAGCTCCGCTGCGCTGTTTGATCAGCTCAAGGGCGGTGGGAGGTTTTGTCTCGTCGTAAAATGGAAATCCGTGCATACGGGAGAAAAGGTGGGTAAGTGGCACCCCACGGACCACGAGCATCAGCGGGTAGGAAGAAAAAACAAAGGAAAGAAAATGCATGGAGTGTGGCACAGGGGTCAGCGCTGTTACCTCACAGCTGCAGGGATCTTAGTTAGAGATAATAATCCATCCATCCATTTTTCAACCCGCTGAATCCGAACGGGGTTCTGCAGGAGCCAGTCCCAGCCAACACAGGGCACAAGGCAGAAACCAGTCCTGGGCAGGGTGCCAACCCACCACAGGACACACACACACCAAGCACACACTAGGGCCAATTTAGAATCGCCAATCCACCTAACCTGCATGTCTTTGGACTGTGGGAGGAAACCCACGCAGACACAGGGAGAACATGCAAACTCCATGCAGGGAGGACCCGGGAAGCGAACCCAGGTCCCCCAACAGCGAGGCAGCAGCGCTACCCACTGCGCCACCGTGTCGCGAGATAATAATAATAACAATAATAAAAATAATATTTCTTTACATATATATAGTGCATTTTCTCACTACTCACAGCGCTTCAATGAGTGGGGAGCCACTTCAACCACCACTAACGTGTAGCATCCATTTTGGTGCCAGTATGCTCACCACACATTAGCTGTTAGGTGGTGAAGTGGTGAGAGAGATAGACAGGGGGATGATTAGGGGGCCAGAATGACCAGGCCATGGTGGGCAATTTAACCAGGACATCGGGATACACCCTTCTTCTTCATCGTCTTTCGGCTGCTCCTGTTAGAGGGTCACCACAGCAGATCATATCTTTTTGTCCTCGTCATCTTGTTCTGTCACACCCATCACCTGCATGTCCTCTCTCACCACCTTTTCTTAGGCCTTCCTCTTCTTCTCTTCCCTGGCAGCTCTATCCTTAACATCCTTCTCCCAATATACCCAGCATCTCTCCTCTGCACATGTCCAAACCAACACAATCTCACCTCTCTGACTTTGTCTCCCAACTGTCCAGCCTGAGCTGACCCTCTAATGTCCCCATTTCTAATCCTGTCCATCCTCATCACACCCAATGCAAGTCTCACCCAATGCAGAGCCTCCAGCTCTGTCTCCTGCTTTCTGGTCAGTGCCACCGTCTCCAGCCCATATGACATAGCTGGTCTCACTACCGTCCTGTAGACCTTCCCTGTCACTCTTGCTGATACTCGTCTGTCACAAATCACTCCTGACACTCTCCTCTCTACCCACTCCACCCTGCCTGCACTCTCTTTTTCACCTCTCTTCCGCAATCCCCGTTACTCTTAGCGTCACTGCACTGGTTACCTGTGCCATTTAGAATTCATCCATCCATTATCCTAAGTACAGGGTCACGGGGGTCTGCTGGAGCCAATCCCAGCCAACACAGGGTGCAAAGCAGGAAACAAACCCTGGGAAGGGCGCCAGCCAGCCCACCGCAGGGCACACACACCCACACACCAAGCACACACTAGGGACAATTTAGGATCACCAATGCACCGAACCTGCATGTCTTGGGACTGTGGGAGGAAAACCACGCAGACACGGGGAGAACATTCGAACTCCGCGTAGGGAGGACCCGGGACGCGAATCCGGGTCTCCTAACTGTGAGGCAGCAGCACTACGCACTGCGCCACTGTGCTGCCCGCCATTTAGATGGTTTACAAAGCCTTCAATAATCTGCTCCATCTTATATCTCAGAATGCCTGTCACCTTAACACTCCAAATTGTAACCTTAGATCTTTAAATGAGGGTCTGCTTTTAATTCCGAGAGCTAAACTTAAAAGAAGTGGTGAGGCGGCCTTCTGCTGTTATGCACCTCAAATCCGAATGGCTGACCGAGAGAAATTTGCCAGTCTAATACGGTGGAGTACTTTAAAAAAACTGCTAAAAACTCATTATGATGTCACTCAAAGTGCTTTACAAGATGAAGAAAGAAAAAATATAAAAATAAAATTAGGCAATACTAAGTCACAAAGAATAAACTAAGGTCTGATGGCGAGGAGGACAGAAAAAAACAAACTCCAGAAGGATAAGAGAAAAAAAAACAAAATCTGCAGGGGGTCCAAGGCCACGAGACCACCCAGTGCCCACTGAGCGTCTGCTCATTATTCCAAGAACTAAGTGGTGAGGCGGCCTTCTGCTGTTAGGCACCTAAAATCTGAATAGCTGACCAATAGAAATTCGCCAGGCTAAGACGGTGGAGCACTTTAAAGAACTTCTATAAACTCATTATTATAACACGGCTCTCTCAGAACTTCACTTTAGTGTAACCCTGATATTCTCATCATCATCATCTAATTCTTCCACATGTAGTCTGTAAACCATGAGGACTGTTTGAGATCACATTGATGTTAGGCGGAATGCCCAGCGGGGGGCTGGCCGGGTGGTCTCAGAACCCCTGCAGATTTTGTTTTTTTTTTTTTTTGTCTCCAGCCCTATGGAGTTTTTTTTTTTTTTGTTTGTTTGTTTTTTCTGTCCTCCTGGCTATCAGACTTTACTTTATTCTTTGTTAATTAGTATTAGTCTAATTTTCTTTTTCTTTTTATCTTTCTTTATCTTGTAAAGCACTTTGAGCTCATCATTTGTATGAAAACGTGCTCTCAAAATAAATGTTGTTGCTGTTGTTGTAGGGCTTTCATAGCAAAGGCGATGAAGACATAGGCACTCACCACTTTTCAGTTTGTATTCTTTATTTTATACTAGCTGTTCCCCCCCCCCCCCCCCCCCGCAGCGCCACCCACGTAGTAGAGAAACAGGACAAAATATAAAAATGTAATAATTTATATTAAGAAATATTAATATTGATAGTTTTCGTATCCGAGGGCCTTTTGGTTTTGCTATCAGGGGTGAGAATGTCGCTGTGATCTCTTTGGCAAAAATGTAAAAAGTTGCCACAGTATCTCTGGTGAAGCAGAATGTTGGTACACTCTAACGTCAAACATCGCCACTGTATCTGATCATGTTCAGCTCTGACGGGAGAGCGTCCCTCATGTGGGGAGAAAAGCATGTGGCCATGATGTCTCTGGCAATCATCAGGTACCCTCTAAAACACACGGAGCTCTGATCTCTCTCTCAAAAATGTCAAACGTTACTCCTTAACAATCTGTAGATGATAACGTCTGTTGAACAATCAGGTATCAATAGCTAAGCAGAGGCAAGGGTGCGATCCAACATGTGACGAGAGGCAGAGCAGCTGGAAAGTGAGTGAGGAGGGCCCCTCCCAGCTCCCTAATCCTGAGGCCTCACCCAGTTTCCTAATCCTGAGGCCCCTCCCAGCTCCCTACTCCTGAGGCCTCGCCCAGCTCCCTATTCCTGAGGCCACGCCCATCCCTACTTCTGAGACCCCTCCCAGCTCCCTATTCCTGAGGCCACGCCCATCCCTACTTCTGAGACCCCTCCCAGCTCCCTAATCCTGATGCCTTGCCCAGCTCCCTAATCCTGAGGCCCCGCCCAGCTCCCTATTCATGAGGCCCCACCCATCCCTACTTCTGAGGCCTTGCCCAGCTCCCTAATCCTGAGGCCCCTCCCAGCTCCCTATTCCTGAGGCCCCGCCCATCGCCACTCCTGAGGCCCCACCCAGCTCCATAATCCTGAGGCCTTGCCCAGCTCCCTATTCCTGAGGCCACGCCCATCCCTACTTCTGAGACCCCTCCCAGCTCCCTAATCCTGATGCCTTGCCCAGCTCCCTAATCCTGAGGCCCCTCCCAGCTCCCTATTCATGAGGCCCCACCCATCCCTACTTCTGAGGCCTTGCCCAGCTCCCTAATCCTGAGGCCCCTCCCAGCTCCCTATTCCTGAGGCCCCGCCCATCGCCACTCCTGAGGCCTCACCCAGCTCCCTATTCCTGAGGCCACGCCCATCCCTATTCCTGAGGCCCCACCCAGCTCCCAATCCTGAGGCCTCGCCCAGCTCCCTACTCCTGAGG
Source organism: Erpetoichthys calabaricus (assembly GCF_900747795.2). Classification (NCBI taxonomy): domain Eukaryota; kingdom Metazoa; phylum Chordata; class Cladistia; order Polypteriformes; family Polypteridae; genus Erpetoichthys; species Erpetoichthys calabaricus. The sequence goes on along the minus strand of NC_041399.2, from coordinate 209,185,877 downwards.
CCCCTCCCAGCTCCCTAATCCTGAGGCCCCACCCAGCTCCCTAATCCTGAGGCCTTGCCCAGCTCCCTAATCCTGAGGCCTCTCCCAGCTCCCTGTTCCTGAGGCCCCGCCCATCCCTACTCCTGAGGCCCCACCCAGCTCCCAATCCTGAGGCCTCGCCCAGCTCCCTACTCCTGAGGCCCCCCCCAGCTCCCTAATCCTGAGGCCCCACCCAGCTCCCTAATCCTGAGGCCCCACCCAGCTCCCTAATCCTGAGGCCTTGCCCAGCTCCCTAATCCTGAGGCCTCTCCCAGCTCCCTGTTCCTGAGGCCCCGCCCATCCCTACTCCTGAGGCCCCACCCAGCTCCCAATCCTGAGGCCTCGCCCAGCTCCCTACTCCTGAGGCCCCTCCCAGCTCCCTAATCCTGAGGCCCCACCCAGCTCCCTAATCCTGAGGCCCCACCCAGCTCCCTAATCCTGAGGCCCCTCCCAGCTCCCTACTGCTGAGGCCCCGCCTCCCTGTTCCCTCAGCCCACAGCCTCTGTCTCGGACTCATACAAATAAATCACACCTGCAAGCGAACTATGATTCTTAGCGCAATGAGAGAAGTCACAAAGTCAACCGGAATGTTCGAGCAAATTCTAGAAAAATCCCAATCTAAATCCGTTAAATAGTTCTCTCGTGAAAAGCAGACAGACAGACAGATGTTGAATTTTATATATAGAGAGATATTCAAAGCATTTTATTGTCATTCCACTTAAACAATTTGGATTAAATCATTTCCATTACATAAAATCCAAATGAAAATCTGTTCCAATTCCAGATTGTAATACGACAAATCACCAATGTGGGGTCTCAATACTTTCACCAGGCCCTGTACTTCCCATTTCCTCCATTGCAGTCCACTCTCTACATAGTCCAACCCAGCAGGTCAGTTATGGGTGCGCACCTTGGTGGTCCTTGACACCAAGGGGCCTTTTTAACTTTCCAAACCCCCAGCAGCAGCTGCCAGAATAATCCAAGAGGGACCCGAGGCTCGGTGCAATGGTTGATTGTCCAAGCGCCGCTTCATGAGTGGGTGGAAGTGACCGGTGGTCCTCATGCTTGTATTGATCGACTCTGTTAAGGTGCTCTACTTCGGGGTCTTCATCTGGACTTGCCACCCAGGGTTGCTTCCTCTTTAGTGGTTGGGCACCATATCAGGCTTCCGTTTTACAACCAGTTAACTTTGTCCTTTTTTGGGGCCAATATGTACAGTAGGCCTCCAAATAAGGCAAGCATCCGAGATGGCGATCGTGTGATGAACATTAAAGGTCTGTGATGCCCGGGTTGGTCACAGCTCCCCTTGAACATGGGTCATGAAACCGAAGATGGACACAAAAACAAGCATGGGTTGGTGCGTCAAGTGTCTTAGTACTCTTTATTCAGTCAAATGCACAAACAAAATCACATAAAGTGCAGGGCAGCACCTTCAGAATCTGAAAGAAACTCCAGAGACAAACTTGAGGTTAAAAGTCACATAAATGATGTTGCATGTGCCCGGGGTCCTTGCCTGGCTGAGACGCCTCCACACTGGGCGTGGCCAGAGTGTTATCTCCCCCGGACGCTAGATGGCAACCCCCGTGGCTTGCAGCAGTGCCTCGGACTCCCACAGGGCTTCATGGGAGTTGGAGTGTGGTGCAGCCCTGTTGGGATCTGCAGGCGCCACCAGGGGGTGCTGCAGTGGGAGCTGCTGAGCCCTTATGGGCAGTTCTTATGCCACACCCGGAAGTGCTGCCGGCAGTAGACGCGCTTCCGGGTGCCTTATAAAAGGAGCCAGCAGCCACCACTCGGAGAGCCAGAGTCGGGAGGAGGAAGACGAAGAGTGCTGAGGAGGAGTGAAGGAGAAAGGAGAGAAGGAAGAGAATTGTTTTGGGTTTGTGCTTGTGCTGGACTGTGTTGAGCTTGTGGGAATGGGGAAGGCGTTGCCCACAAGGTAAAAAAAGAAAATCAAAAAATCAGTGTGTGCCTTGAACTTGTGTCCCACGCTTGCCTGTGTCGGGTTCAGCTGGCAGTGCCAGCCTGGGTGGTCTACGATGATCAGATAAAGAGGTGGACAGCGGGACTTTAGGGACCTTCAAAACTCAACTTGGTGTTACTTTGGGAGAATGAAGTGGGATAAACGGCCAGATCTCATCCAGATTTGTCATACCAGTTACACCGTGGCATCCTTTTGGCCACCGGGCAGCCACGCCACACCTTACTTCTGCGGACGGTCTCCATACAGTAAATTATAATGGTGTCGTCTTCACCAAATAAAGCTCCAATGATCTCTTCCCTCATGATTTCAGGAGGTCATATTTAATATCCAGTCCCTAATGGATGGCGATGAGATAAACGAGTCTTTCTGGGGGAGACAAGTCACTTAGGAGACATTTTCATCCTTGTCGTAAAAAGACTGATGGATTATTTATTTTAGATGACCCTGGGAGGCTTAGACGTTCATTCGGACTTTTTTATGTTTCCCCATTTGCTGGCTTCCTTATTCTATAAATTATATGCAGAGTGGGCACTCGGCTAATAGCGAGGTGTGCCCACTTGGTGCCTAGAACAGGCTGGGGGAAGGGCACTCACTACAGAGACTGTGTTCCTCCGATCATGACGGACTCCCTATGAGATGAGTTTCTTGTGTCTCCAGTCACAGATGGTCAGCTTGTGCTGGTGAAGGACGCTCAGATTCTCACCGTCAATGACACTGATTTATTTATTTTATTTAGGGACTCCAGGTACACACCTAGACACCCCACACACTCACACGCAGACACATGAAAACACCGCTGTGAAAGAAAATTTGAAGAAAGAATGCATCTATCTCTGCATATATGAAGTGATAAAACGTTCAGTGTCCACAAGCAATTATCGATGAAAAGAAGAAAACAAGAAGCACAAAGAAAGATGGCTGTAAGGGCTTAGCGTGTCCGGTTTGTGAATGCACAACACGATCGAAATGGATGGTCTGACTATCATGCCATTAAGAAAACAGGAGTTTTGCCATGCTAGTCCACCTTAATAAAATGGCAAGTGTTTGGTATCTATATCCATTTGCTCTGTCTCTGTCATTACAACAGATGGCGCATCAGAGACATTTGTGCGACTAAAAGGCACTGCCTTTGGCATTCCAACAGGTGGCACTTCACAAACATTAACCCTGCTTTTATGAATCTCAAATGCATCACTTTTGTCATTCCAACCCTAACCCTAAGCCTAATGCATTTTAGTACTTCAAATGCTTGTGATGTGCCATCTTTAGGAATTTCAAATACAATGCATTTTATTATTACTTGCATTACAAAATACATTCCTAAAGATGGTGCACTGCAAACAATGATGCTGAGGTCTACACTGACTGTTTAGATTTCACCAATTTGATAGGGATAGCTAGTCCACCTTAACAAAATGACAAGTGTCTGTGTATTTGAATATCTGCCCATTTGCTATGTCTCTGTTATTCCAACAGATGGCACATCGCAAACATTAACACTGTGTTTACACATCCCATACCAAATGGTATATAACAGAGATATATGCTTGCATTTGGCATTCCAACAGATGGTACATCACAAAGATTAGCAGTGTTTTTATGAATCCCACACCAAATGGGATATAAGAGAGACATATGCTTTAAATTGTCATTCAAACAGTTGGCACATCACAAACTTTAGCAGTGCTTTTTTTAATCCCACACCAAATTGTATATAACAAAGAAATATGCTTTGCATTTGTCATTCCAGCAGACGGTACATCACAAACATTACAAATCCTATTCAAAATGACATCTAACAGAGACATACGCATTGCCTTTGTTATTCCATCACTCCAACCCTAATCCTAACCCTAATGCAATTTATTACTACAAATATTTAAGATGCGTAATCTGTTGGAATGACAATTGTTATATTTATTACTACACACATTACAAAATATATTCCTACAGATGGCGCACTGCAATAGGTCTACATTGAAAACTTATATTTTAACTTGTCTTAGATGGATAGCACAGCTAGTCTACCTTAATTAAAGAATGTGTTTGCTTTTCTCAGTCTCAGATATCTCAAACATTAGCACATCTTTTGTACGAATCCTATACCAAGTGGCACAAAACAGAGATAAATGCATTGCCTTTGTCATTCCAACAGGTGGTGCATCACAAACATTAACCCTGCTTTTATAAATCTCATACCACTTGGCCTGTAACAGAGACATATGTATTGCTTTTTTCATTTCAACTCTAATCCTAACCCTAATGCATTTTATTGCTACAAATATTTAAGATGCGTAATCTGTTGGAATGACAATTGTAATATTTATTACCACACACATTACAAAATATAGTCCTACAGACGGTGCACTGCAATAGGTCTACATTGAATACTTATATTTTAACATGTCTTAGATGGATACCACAGCTAGTCTACCTTAATTAGAGAATGTGTTTGCTTTTCTCAATCTCAAATATCTCAAACATTAGCTCCTCTTTTTATGAATCCCATACCAAGTGGCATTAAACAGAGACATATGCATTGCATTTGTCATTCCACCAGATGGTGCATCCCAAACATTAACCCTGCTTTTATGAATCCCATACCACTTGGTGTATAACAGAGGCATATGCATTGCCTTTTTCACCCTAACCATAATACATTTTATTGCTACAAATATTTGTGATGTGCCATCTGTTGGAATGACAAATGCAATGCAATTTTTTTACTACATGCAATACAAAATACATTCCTATACAGGGGTGCATTGCAAATATTACAGCTAAAGTCCACATTGAATGCTTTGAACCTGCCTTAGTAGACGGGTAGCACAGCTAGTGCACCTTAATAAAAGGAAAAGTGTCTGTTGGTCTCAGTGTCTGAGTGTCCATCCAGTTGCTATAATTTGAAAAGAATGAAGGAACTTAAACAATTTGCAGACTGGACTGAAGCAGGTTGGTCGTTCAACAGGTTAGACGGTAGGAGGGAGTGGGACCAGGGGAACGGACCCCAGAGTTGGCGCCACTTATATTAGAGGGGTCTGCAGGGGGAGAAAGGGAGTGAGCGGTAGGAAGCAGGTGCTGATGACATGTGACCACACCCACCACATGACAGACTACCTGGATTGGGACCCAAATGCAGCGGGTGACACCCCGTTACCATACTGGAACACTGTGAAGTTTATTGACGGTGGCTGGAGTGCCAGTCCTGCCACAATAACCCCAAGTCTGCCCTGTAAGTTGGAGGACCTGGATGCAGGTTAATGTCATACCCAGGATGAAGCACTTGCAGGTTAAGGGCCCAACGGAGTAAAGTCACTCCTGCCGTTCTTGGCCTTCTACTGTAACCCTAACCCTCTCTCAGAAAGAGAGAAAGGATCAGAAAACAGCGGCCACCCCTGGCTCGGCAGGTAACTACATTCACTAGAGCCCCTTAAGCTGCCTCTGGTGCACACACGCGTGTGACACAGGACTTCTGATCACGACCAAGATCAAGGATGTGGCCCCACCATTGCCCCGTCTTTGTCGTCCTTGCGTTCTGCATCCCAAACTTGACGCTCAGCAGATGTCGCATTTCCCATTACCTCCAATTTTTGTGGACTTATCAGCAGGGATGTCTTAACAGCATCATGGGCACTCCGAACCCCCCATAACCCCCCCCCCCCCCACAAAGGGGCAAAGCAAGTGTGCTTGAGACCCCTGTTTTGATAGCAAAACAGAAACATACATAGACATCTAAATCACAGTGCCCATTGTGCCCATATGTTAAGGCGGCCTTGCTGTATCGTGGCTCTAGTCCTAGTCACCGGTCCTACCTCACCACTCACCGTTCAAAAGAACGTGGAACACGCACCTTAATGTTGGAGGAGAAGCCACAGAGACACAGGGGGGGCACATGCAGACCCCACACAGAGAGAGTGTGATTGGCTGAACCGGGGAAGTTGCTTCAAGTGGAGTCAGCAGGTGCCACCGTGTCACTGCCATCTCAAACAAGGCCAGGTGAGCTCCACAGTGTCATCAGCCCCACTGCCCCTTGCAGCATTTTACAATTTCTGCTTTTCCTTTTTTGTGCTCCCCCCTTGGGCTTTGGCCGGCGGTCCTTATGTCACATTGCTCCGTGGCATTAATCACACTTACAGCCTGCACTGACCTCGGCCAAGAGATTTTAGCGACAAGAAGAACCTGCCAAAAGAAGAGTACAGGAATTAATACTGGGAGAGGGAAACAAAAAAATGATATAGCGTATAAAATGGCTTACTCAAAAATGTCAGCAAAGGTCACCGTGACCGGAGGATGACACGTCCCCTCCGTCACTAGATGTCGTTTTATCGCTGCCGCTGCTGCTGCACTTGTCGCTGATCGCGCCTAATGAATTTGCTACCAAATGCTGCCAGGTAGGATTAGTACAAACAGGGCAAGTGAGACGGAATGGAGAGGCTGACTCATCGGGAAAAATAAATAAACAAGCAGCGGGCAGGCAAGCCGATGACTCAGGGACACTGGGTTTAAATGTCACCAGGCACCTCTTCTTCAGTTGGCCTCCTGCGATGTTCACAGGGACCTCCTTTGCCGGTGGTTTACAGTTTCTTTTTCTTGCAGTTTGAGGACAATGCCATCTGTCACCACTGTGAACCCGAGGGTCTCAGAGTCAGTAAACGAGAGCTTATCGCATCGAGCTTTAGTTGGCGTTGAAGCAGCAGAAATGACGCAGGGGTAGGGTGACAACAAGGAACATTCTGTAAGAGCTCGAGGCAGATCATCGAAAGGAGCTTGTTGGTGGGGGGTGGGGGGGGGGAACTGTCTAACCGGGAGGGGCACATCCAGGACACCCTGGGGAGATGGCACCTCTTGGCAGGCCTTTGATGTCCGGGCATCTTTGCTTTGCTGCCACCAAGACTCGGACCAAATAACTGACAGAAATTAAATGAATGGATGGATAATACAGAACAGATATGACTCCGAAATATAACAATGAAACATAAAAAGAGAATATGCAAAACACATAATCAATAATATTGGTAATAAAATGACTAAATGAAAAGAAAGAAAGAAAGAAACATGAGGCGGGTGTGACACCATGAAGGAGCTTTTCTATGTATGGTGAGGCCACCTGTAAAGCACGAGAGACAACAAGAAGAACGCACCGTGGCGTCATGAAGTGTTCCTTTCATTGGCCCCACAGTGAGTCGTATAAGCTATGTCACCAGGGACCTCCCTACCAAGCGCGGCATGGCACCCTCGACACGCTCCGACCGTTCTGAGCTTCTGTTAATAATTCAAAACTCCATCCGTTTCTGTGGATCAACTACAAAGTGGAGGCTTCTTAGAAATGTTCAAACAAATATTAAAACAGATGTCACACAAGGAAGTGAAAGCAGATGGATGGGATTGAGGCAAACTCCTGGCCTTCCTGCTCTTTGCCTTTCAAGAAGAGCCACCGGTGTCACGTGAGTGCAGAGACGGTGACCTGAAGGCACTCATGACACAGCAATGGAGATTTGGGAAAGGAAGCCTCTTCAGTCACGCGCCATCCACAGTAAGGAGGAGCAGCAGGGGTGCAAACACAGTGGAGGCTTCTGGAGGAGACGCAGACGCAGATAACACACACCTGACAGATGAAAAGAGCCAAAGCAGGCCAGAGGGTGCGAGCAAAAGTAAAGGCCATCATTCATGATGAATATAGGGCACAATTGTCTCCATGGCATCAGTCACAGACTCATTCCACCATGGTGTGCAAAAAAAGCAGTCCTGGGGTTCTACGATCATCTCTCAGTGAGCCCATCTTTACCCCAGTCAGCAAAAATAGACACATTGGCATAGGGGCAATTTAAAATATACACAGCAGCCACAATGTGTGTGTGCTGTGGGTCTAAGCCAGGCGTTGTGCGACACATTCAGATCAACGTGTCCAGTTAGAATCTGGGCTGCTGCCGGACCACTTGAACCCCCTAATTCCCCCAGTCCTGTCCACCTATCTAAGTGTGTGTCTATCATATAGTGCCGTTCACATCTATCTATCTATCTATCTATCTATCTATCTATCTATCTATCTATCTATCTATCTATCTATCTTATATAGTGCCTTTAATATCTATCTATCTATTATATAGTGCCTTTCATATCTATCTATCCATCTATCTATTATATAGTGCCTTTCATATCTATCTATCTATCTTATAGTGTCTTTCATATCTATCTATCTATTATATAGTGCCTTTCATATCTATCTATCTGTCTATCTATCTTATATAGTGCCTTTCATATCTATCTATCTTATATAGTGCCTTTCATATCTATCTATCTTATAGTGCCTTTCATATCTATCTATTATATAGTGCCTTTCATGTCTATCTATCTATCTTATATAGTGCCTTTCATATCTATCTATCTTGTAGTGCCTTTCATATCTATCTATCTATCTTATATAGTGCCTTTCATATCTATCTATATCTTATATAGTGCCTTTCATATATATCTATCTTATATAGTGCCTTTCATATCTGATCTAGATAGATAGATATGAAAGGCACTATCTATCTATGTTATATAGTGCCTTTCATATCTATCTATCTATCTATCTAGATCAGATATGAAAGGCACTATATAAGATAGATAGATATGAAAGGCACTATCTATCTATGTTATATAGTGCCTTTCATATCTAGCTATCTATCTATCTAGATCAGATATGAAAGGCACTATATAAGATAGATATGAAAGGCACTATATGACAGATGGACAGACTGATCGATTTTATTGCCGTCTCCCTCCTTCGGTCCTGATTCCTGATTTGATGCCCTTATCGGTTCTCCTCTGTTTCTTTTTTCCTTCCTGGCATGATGCCTGGGGAGATATTTGCACTTCCTCTCTGCAGACCACAGGCATCTTAAATATCAGGCTGGCAAGAAGCCATCTAAATTAAAGCCATTAGTAGCTCTGCACTTTTAACAATCCTTTGAGTCTGGTAGGAAAAAATCTATGATTATATGCCTATAAAAATGGAAAGTCTGCCTGCAATAACTCAGCACAGTCCTGCTTGGTCGAGTCTCCCAGTGTGCTTGTGCAGGACGCACTAATCAATTATTTACCAAGGTCAATATTAATGGCGTATTGAAGCATTTCAGCATTTATTATTCATATGACATGTCTGTTTGAAACGGCTGCCTGTGTGCCCTGAGCGCTACACACGTGTACGACGCTCATCTTAATGTGATCCCTGGAATTGTTCTCTCTGTGTATGCAAATATTTTCCTTTGCTATTTCATGAATGTGACTGAAGGGTAATAACATTGGGAAACGTGAGCTGACGGTAGGCTGGTGATGCTTCGCTGGCTCTTATATAAACTAATCATAAACATAAACAGTCCGTCTGAGGGGGTGGAACTTATCCAGACCACTTCGGGGTCAAGGCAGCATGCCAGTGCACACACCACATGGGGTCAGTTAGGACTCACCGGTTAGCCTAAACGGCATTTCTTTGGGACGTCAGAGGTGACAACTGGGAAATGTTTAAAATCCATTGCTGGGGACCCCTTAAGAGATGTTGTGTGCAAAGGAATGGGCAAGAGGGAAACATCCAGAAGAAAACAGAATCATAGTCAGGCAGGGTTCACACTACCAGGTGATCTCAGATATTCAAATATGAAGTACTCTCAAGTTCTTCTTGAACAGAGAAGGATGGCTGTGAGGGCTCTGAGGGCCGATAAGGAGACATTTGTTAGAATAATTTATTTGCAGGTGAAAATTTATAAGAGCTGAGAGCGCAGGAACTGTGTTTGACAAAAGCATTCACACAAATGAGAGGTGAGAGGATCGCAGGCCATGGGCCGTGAACCGGAAATGGTGGAGAGGATGGCGGGACTTGAAAAAATCTCTTAGAAATAGTCTCGTCTCAAGATTTTCTTTTATAATAGAGAGATATATGTTACAAAATATTATCAGAAATTCATGTGTCATTCCATCAGGACCATTCCATCACAGCAGCTGATGGAACGGTCCTTACAGATGACACTGCAGTTGTGACCCGCTGGGCTGGCTACTTTGAGCAGTTGTTCAAAGCTGATCCTCCGGCTGGGACATTGGATATCTCTGGGTCCGCTGTTCTTGAGGCTGATCCTCCAATTAGCTGTGACCCCCCCAGTCTCCGTGAGATGGCACAAATGGTGAACTAGCTGAGGGGAGGAAAAGCTGCAGGTATCTGTGGTATCCGGGGTGAACTTCTCCAGGTTGGTGGTAAGGCTGTCCTCCTGGCATTGCAAGCAATCTTTGCTTCCATTTGGGAGACTGGCATCATCCCAACTAACTGGAAAACGGGATTTGTCATCCCTATCTGGAAAGGGAAGGGTGATCAAGGACTTTGTTAAATGGTGCGACTCAAACCACCTACACCTGAACACCAGCAAAACCAAGGAGCTGGTGGTGGATTTTAGGAGGCCCAGGCCCCTCATGGACCCCGTGATCGTCAGAGGTGACTGTCTATCTGTCTGTCTGTCTGTCTGTCTATCTATCTATCTATCTATCTAAGGTCCTTGCTAGGGTCATCCTTAATAGGATCCATGATCACTTGCTCACCTACCAGCGACCGGAACAGTCTGGTTTTACGCCTAAGAAGTCTACCATTGAGTACATCCTGGCACTGAGGGTTCTCATAGAGTGCAAACGTGAATATCGGCAGAGTTTCTTTGCAGCCTTTGTCGATTTTTGCAAAGCGTTTGACTCAGTTGATCGAGCTGCTCTGTGGGACATTCTGAGGGTTCGCGGGATCCCCTCAAGGTTGCTGGATATCATGGCCGGCCTGTACACTGGTACTGTGAGTGTTGTGCAGAGTGGAGGCAGGACCTCTGTGTGTTTCCCAGTTGATTCTGGTGTTCGTCAGTGATGTGTTCTGCTCCTACTCTGTTCAATGCTTACATGGACTGGGTGTTGGGCAAGGTAGTGGGGTCCAGCGGCTGTGGGGCATCTGTTGGTGATGAAAGATTCACGGATTTTGACTTTGCTGACGATGCTGTGATCTTCGTAGAGTCAATGGAGGCTCTGATCGGGGCGCTCGAGAGACTGAGTGAGGAGTCTGAGTGTCTGGGCTGGTGAGTGTCCTGATAAAAACCAACAGCCAGGCCTTTAATGACCTCTTGGGCACGGCCATCAGCAGTGTGTCTGTCTGCGGAGAGCGTGTCGACCTCATTGAGAGGTTTACTTACCTTGGCAGTGACATTCATGTGACTCTGGTGACTCTTCCTATAAAGTCAGTAGATGGATTGGGAGAGCATGGGGGGTCATGAGGTCACTGGAAAGGGGTGTGTGACGCTCCTGGTATCTATGCAAAAGGACGAAGGTCCAAGTCTTTAGAGTCCTGGTGCTTCCTGTCTTATTATATGGTTGTGAGACATAGACGCTATCCAGTGACCTGAGATGAAGACTGGACTCCTTCATTTGTGTCTCTCCGGAAAATCCTTGGGTACCGTTGGTTTGACTTTGTGTTGCTCATGGAGTCCCGAATGAGGCACATTACCTGCATTGTGAGGGAGCATCAGTTACGCCACTATGGCCATGTGGCGTGTTTCCCCGAAGGTGATCCGGCTCGTAAGATCCTCATTGTTGGGGACCCGAGTGGGTGGACCAGGCCAAGGGGTCGCCCACGTAACAGCTGGCTGCGACATATAGAGGGTCATTTCCGGAGGGTGGGACTGGACTGCGTGTCTGCCTGGGGGGTTGCCAACCGGGATCCCGAGCTGTTTCAACGTTAGCGGATTCGGGAACGCACTGTACCAGTACATGCTCCCCAACTTGACTTGACTTGATGTGTCATTATACTTTAGATGTAATCTTAGAACTATATATTTTAATTATATATTCATTACAACACACTGAAAGATACTGTATGTCTACATGTTTTTTGTATATATTACAATATATTTTATTTTCATAAGGAGCTTCATGCAGTAAGGGGGCGCCGCGGACTTTGTGATTGTCATCTTTGTCATCTCTGTTACTGGTTGTGTAAGATCGCCATTTTGTTTCTGATGCTTTGCGGATATCAGAGTCACACCAAGACTGGTGGTGATAGGCTGACATCTTCAAGAGCAGTTGTTAGAGACAAATCTGAGTGAGGATAACCAGAAGACAAGCACAAGGTATATACGACTATGGAAGATTAAGTTTAAGGTGATGAACATCCATCCAGGATGAGATGGCAGTCAGAGAGCAGGACATCTGAGCTGAAACCTGTGGGTTGGCAGAGGGAAATGAGAGGAATATCTGCATGGAGGTGGTAGGGGAAACCATGAGAAGTGATAACACTGCATAAGGAGCAAATGTAACGAGAAAAGAGAAGTGGACCCAACACTGATACTCGAGGGACACCTGTGGTGGGTTTGTGTGGCGAAGACAAGGAGTTACATCAGGAGACACAAAAACATCTGTTAGAAAGGTTGGACCTGAAGTAGTCTAAAGCAGAACCGCAGACTTCAAGTTTATGGAGGGAAGAGATAAGCAATGTGTGGATAACGGTACTGAAAGATGATGAACGTTCAAGAAGGATAAGGACCGAGGAGTGAGAAACAACCAAAGCAGATCACAGAGAATTTGTGACTGAATAGAGCTGTAGTCTCAGTGGAGTGACCCTTGGGGAACCCAAACTGAAGAGAGGGCCTAGTAGATATTAGATAAGAGAAGTGGGCCCAACACTGATCCAGGAGGGAAACCGATGGAGATTATTTATGGAGTAGACAAGGAGTTACACCAGGAGACACAAAAAGATCCATTGAAAAGGTTGGACCTGAGGAAGTCTAAAGCAGAACCACGGATTTCAAGTTTATTGTGGGAAGAATTAAGCAATGAGTGGTTAATGGTACAGAAAGCCAATGAACGTTCAAGAAGGATAAGGACTGAGGAGTGAGAAACAACCAAGAAGATCACAGAGAATTTGTGACTGAATAGAGCTGCAGTCTCGGTGGAGTGACCCTTGGGGAGCCCAGACTGAAGAGAGGGTCTAGTAGATGAGAGATAAGAGAAGTGGGCCCAACACTGATCCTCAAGGCACACCTGTGGAGAGTGTTTGTGGAGAAGTCAAGGAGTTACACCAGGAGACACAAAAAGATCCATTAATAAAGTAAAAAAGCAGAACCACAGACTTCAAGTTTATGGATGGAAGCAAAGACTGGCTAACTGTACTGAATGCTAATGAACGGTCAAGAAGGATAAGGGCCGAAGAGAAAGAAGCAGCCAAGCAGATCATTCAGAATTTGTGACTTAAAGAAGCTACAATCTTGATGGGTTGACTGTTGGGGAATCCCATTTGAAGAGAGGGCCTAGTAGATGGTTCTCAGAGAGAAAAGAGAATTGGACCCAACACTGATCCTTAAGGCACACTTCTGGTGGGTTTGTGTGGAGAAGACAAGGAGTTACACCAGGAGACATAAAAAGATCCATTGAAAAGGTTGGACCTGAAGCAGTTGAAAGCAGAACCACAGATTTCAAGTTTATTGAAGGATGAGATAATTAACAAGTGGATAACGGTATTGAAAGATGAACGGTCAAGAAGTATAAGGAGTGAGAAACAACCAAAAAGATCACAGAGAATTTGTAACTGAAAGCAGCTGAAATCATGGTGGAGTGACCCTTGGGGAATCCCATTTGAAGAGAGGGTCTAGTAGATGAGAGATAAGAGAGGTGGGCCCAACACTGATCTTTGAGGCACACCTGTGGAGAGGTTGTGTGGAGAAGTCAAGGAGTTACACCAGGAGACACAAAACGTTTAGTTACAAAGGTTGAACTGTAACCAGTCCAAAGCAAACCCACAGGTTTCAGGTTTATCAAGTGAAGTGGTTCATGATATGGAAAGGTGATAATAGGTCAAGAAAGATATGGACAGAGGAGAAAGATGCACCTCGAGCAGATCCAAGAACATCTGTGACTGAAAGTAGCTGCAGTCTCGGTGGTGAATCCTGTTTGAAGAGAGGGTCTAGTAGACGATTGTTAGAGAGATAAGAGAAGTGGGCCCAACACTGGTCCTCAAAGCAAACCCATGGAGAGTTTGTTTGGAGAACTCAAGGACTTGCACCAGGAGACACAAAAAAAATCCATTGAAAAGTTTGGACCTGAACCTGTCCAAAGCAGAACCACGGATTTCAACTTTATTGAGGGAAGAGATAATCAACGAGTGAATAACAGTATTGAAAGATGATGAATGGTCAAGAAGGATAAGGACCGAAGAGAGAGAAGCAGCCAAGCAGATCATTCAGAATTTGTGACTGAATGCAGCTGCAGTCTCTGTGGAGTGACCGCTGGGGAACCCAAACTGAAGAGAGGGTGTAGTGGATGGTTTTCAGAGAGATAAGAGAAGTGGGCCCAACACTGATCCTCGGGGCACACCTCTGGTGGGTTTGTGAGGAGAAGACAAGGAGTTACACCAGGAGACACAAAATGATCCATTGAAATGTTGGACTTGAACCTGTCCAAAGCAGAACCACAGATTTCAAGTTTGTTGAAGGATGAGATAATCAACAAGTGGATAACGGTATTGAAAAATGATGAACTGTCAAGAAAGATAAGGACCGAGGAGAGAGTAACAACCAAGAAGATCACAGAGAATTTGTAACTGAAAGCAGTTGGAATCATGGTGGAGTGACTGTTGGGGAATCCCGTTTGAAGAGAGGGTCTAGTAGATGGTTCTCAGAAAGCTAAGAGAGGTGGGCCCAACACTGATCCTCGCGGCACACTTCTGGTGGGTTTGTGTGGAGAAGACAAGGAGTTACATTGGGAAACACAAATAGATCGGTTGGAAAGGCAGGACTTGAATAAGGCAGAAGCAGAACCATAGATTTCAAGTTTATCAAGTGAAGTGGTTCATGATATGGTAAGGTGATAATAGGTCAAGAGAAATATGGACAGAGGAGAGAGATGGACCTCGAGCAGATCAAAGAACATCTGTGACTGAAAGCAGCTGCAGTCTTGGTGGAGTGACCGTTGGGGAATCCCGTTTGAAGAGAGGGTCTAGTAGACGATTGTCGGAGAGATAAGAGAGGTGGGCCCAACACTGATCCTCGGAGCACACCTCTGGTGGGTTTGTGTGGAGAAGACAAGGACTTACACTAGGAGACACAAAGTGATCCCTTGAAAAGGCTGTACCTGAACCTGTCCAAAGCAGAACCACAGATTTCAAGTTTATTGAAAGATAATTAACAAGTGGATAACGGTATTGAAAGATGATGAACAGTCAAGAAGGATAAGGACCGAGGAGTGAGAAACAACCAAGAAGATCACAGAGAATTTGTGACTCAGTAGAGCTGCAGTCTCGTTTGAGTGACCCTTGGGGAACACAGACTGAAGAGAGGGTCTAGTAGACAAGAGGTAAGACAAGTGGGCCCAACACTGATCCTCGAGGAAAACCCATGGAGATTATGTATGGAGTAGACAAGGAGTTACACCAGGAGACACAAAAAGATCGGTTGGAAAGGTAGAACTAGAAGCAGGCCAAAGCAGGACTGCTGCTGCCAGGTTTATCTAGGGATGTTGTTTATGGTACTGAAAGGTGATGAAAGGTCAAGATGGATAAGAACAGAGGAGCGAGAAGCAACCGGAAAATATCCAAGAAAGTAGTTGCAGTCTCAGTAGAGTGGGGAACCCAGACTGAAGAGGGTCTAGTAGACGGTTGTTGGAGAGATGAGAGGAGAGCAGTTCGAACCCGAGCTGTGTGCTGCTCCATATTCAGCATGGATGAGATCCACAAGTCCCTTGGGGGGGGGGGTCACATAGGCAGACCCCGCTGCAATTTTAACACGCAGCTCGGTGTTAACAGCCATGTGAAACGCTGAGTAGAGAAATCAGACAGCTGTCCATCGGTGGAGATGATCCGTGACTCGAATGAGCTAATCGGGGGCCGAGCTGGCGTGGCAGCAGGTCTCTTTCAGTGCGTTACATCAGCCGGTGTGCATTATCACATTCAGTTGAATTCTTCCCTGCGTGCCACCTAGGGCATTGCTCAACTGAAATGTCCACTTGGCAACATGTGACCACCACCCCCAACCCCCCCCCCCCCCCCCCCCCCCCACCGCCAACCTCCTGGCGATTTGCTCAGCTCCGCCGCTTAAGCAGAATGCGCTGGAGATTAACAAATCACCTCATTAGAATTCAAGCCCAGGGGAGACAAGTGTGATCAGATGACGGGGTGGTGGGGGGGTCTCTCCAGGGTGACGTGCCAACAACGCCGAGGAGTAAGAACAGCTTTACTGGAAGCGATTGGCATAACGTCACCTGGAAATCATGTCACGTCATTGATTGGTTGTATTCTCTGGAGTGCCTTTATGTATCCATGTTTTTATTTTATTGGATTCCCGTTTTGGAGAGGGGGGGGGGGATGTCCGGCAAAGGAAAATGAATAACAAATTTGTTAAGGTTTAGGTTAAGGTTTCTTTATTTAGTCATGTTACAATGTCAGATGACCTTACAAGTGGACCAGAAGGTAATGACGGGAATGAAACGTAAAGCAGAGTGGCACTGTACATGGCTCAAAGGATCTGAGTGTAAATCCTGACCTGCTCACTCCTCTTCCTCGAATTTCCTTCCACAAGTTAATTGGTGACCCTAAATGGGCTCACTGGCATTGGGTACAAGACTGTGCCCTTTTGATAGACCGGTGCCCCATTAACAAATGATGCCTATCTTGGATCTAATCAATCAATCTTTCTTTTATATAGCTCCCTACTACACTGGACACTCGGCAAGCCAAACTGAGTTGTTGCCAGTCAAGAGTGTATCCCGTTAACCCTTTCATGTACGAGACACCACTGCCCCACTGAAGTTTGGATTTTGTTGCCAATTCGTGGCAAGCGTGAAGCTCCCATCACACGACACGATTGCCAGTCGCACACCTCATTTACTTGATCTTAGCAAGTTGCTGCTGTCGTGTAGTTTGACATCCCCAGCAAGAACAGTCAGACCGATCTGCGACTCGCCACGGGTTCGATTTTGTCTTACGGAACTCGGAAATTCCATGTTGACACTGGAAAAGTTGTGAGGTACAATTAAAAACAAATACAACCTGGTCAGTCTGAAATGCCATTTTTAAGTGATACATGTTTAAACAGTTTAGTTTGCTCTTTGTTGTTACAAAACAATTAACAGTTTATCTTCAATTACTTTTACATTTTTCTATAGAAAGTCCTGGGCAAAAATGCCCCCATGCCAAGCACCTGGCACCCCAATGGCACTCAGTATGTTATCTTATAAAATGTGATTATTAATAGTCGCATAGCTCTCCTTTTCCATCTGCTTTGCTGAATACTGATATCACAATCGCTCTTTGCTGGCATCTACTTCAGTCCCATGCCACCCTAGTGCCCTTCTGTCCTGACACCCCATTGGCCCTCCATTACTTGTCCTATAAAAATGTGATTATTAATAATTACATAGCTCTTCTTTTCCATCTGCTTTGCTGAATACTAATATAACAATCTTTCTCTCTCCCATGCCACATTAGTGCCCTTCTGTCCTGGCAACCCAATGATGCTCCATGACTTATCCTATAAAATCTGATTATTAAATATTACATAGCTCTTCTTTGACAGCTGCTTTGTTGATTGTTAATATCACAATTCTTTATTTGTCAACATCTCCCTCTGTTCTATACCACCTTACTACTCATCTGTCCTGGCACATCACTGGCACTGTGAGGCGTATCCTTTAAAATGCTGGCTGTTTTGATAATTCATAACATCACAACCACACTTTATCTTCAACTTTCCCTGCCCTTTACAATGTTAATGCCTTTACCTCTGTCTATGCCACCTTAGTTCCCTCCTGTCCTGGCACCCCATGGCACTCTGACACTTATCCTATAAAATCTGAATACTGATAACTGCAGCAATCTTCTGTACCAGCTGCTTTGCTTCTTTTTTGATATCACAGTCCCTCTTTGTCATCCTCTTAATGCTCCGTGCCACCTTAGTGGCCTTCTGTCCTGGCTCCCCAACGGCACTCTGTCACTTAAATTATAAAACCCGATTTTTCATAACTTCAGAGCTTTTCTATACCAGCTGCTTAGCTGATTCTTAATATCACACTCACACTGTGTTGGTCTCTTAATGCCCCGTGCCACTTTAGTGACATCCCATCCTGGCATCCCAATGGCACTCTGCCATTTATCCTATAAAATCTGATTATTGATACCTTCAGAAATCTTCTGTGTCAGTTGTTTTGCTGATTCTTAATATCAGTGATATTTTGTCCTATACCATGTTAATGCCCTTCCTTCTGCCCTATACCACCTTAATGTCCTTGGATCCTGGCACCCAATGGCACAATGTCACTTATCCTATAAACTCTCAACACAGCAGAGCTCTTCTTTTTTCATCTGATTTGCTGAATACTGATATCATAAACTTTCCTTGTTGGCATCATCCTCTGCCCCATGCCACATTAGTGCCCTTCTATCCTGGCATTCCAAAGGCATTCCGTGACTTATCCTATAAAATCTGATTATTATAAATTACAGAGCTCTTCTTTGCCAGCTGCTTTGCTTATTCTTAATATAATAATTTTCTATTAGTTGGCATCATTCTCTGCCCCATACCACCTTTGTCTCCCCTCTGACTTGGCATCCCATTGCACTCCGTCACTTATAGAATCTGATTATTGATAACTGCAGAGACTTTTCTATGCCAACGTTTTTGCTGGTTCTTAATATCACGGTCACACTTTGTCATCCTGTTAATTTTCAATGCCAACTTAGTGGCCTTCTGTCCTGGCACCCCAATGGCACTCTGTCTCTTACCCTATAAAATCTGATTATTGATAACTGCAGTGATCTTGTGTGCCAGCTACTTTGCTGATTCTTAATATCACAGTCATACTTTGTCTGCTCTATACCACCTTAGTTCCTTTGGGTCCTGGCACCACATGGCACGCTATTACTTATTTTATAAACTCTTGATTGTGCAAAACTGCAGAGCTCCTCTTTGCCAACTGCTTTGCTGATTCTTAATATCTCAGTCCTCTATTTGTCAGCCACATCCATTGCCCCATGCCACCTGTGTGTCCCCTCTGACCTGGCACCCCATGGCACTCTGTAACGTGCCCTATAAGCTCTCATAAGTGCACCCAGCTCTTTCCGCCGTGTCCTCTGCTGATTCTTAACCTCACGACACAATCAGTGCTGCCCATTTTTCCACTGGCCACTCACTTCTTATTGTAACACGCTGCTGGTCCGCTCCTCAAACCCCCGAGCCGCGCGCCACCCGCCCCTTTGCGCGCATCACATTTCCAGACTTGGCGTTGAGCCTCTTTACAGGCATTACTGCGGAATGATGCAAGTGCGTGAAATCCTGGATTATACAAGTGGAGAGCCGCGTGTTCCTGGAAGTGGCCAAATTCCACCTCGCCGTCCTCTCCTCCTGCCCTGCTGTTTTTACAGGTCGTTGCATCAGGCAGCCAGGCAGATGAGATCATCTGAGGAGGCTCGTGCTACTCAGGACAAGCAGAGGGTGCCCTTCACTGCATGGCGGTGCCTGGAGCAGCGGCGCATTCCAGTTTCAATTCACAATGAATCACTCAGGCAACTTTCATTTGATATAGCACCTTCAGCCATTTCAAAACGGTGGTCCTGTACATAGAGCCGTGGTGAAAAGTGTCCATCCGCTCCTCATGTCAGTACAGCGCTCGGCTTTCAAGGGTTTCTACAACTGCTTTCTTCTGTCTCAGAGGGAAGGACAACAAACAACTTCAACACTAAAAAGACAAAAAATCAGAAATGTAGATAGGCCTACCCAGGCTTAATTTATTTACAACCCACCTAATGTTCAGTGAAGTGTCCCTTAGCACATTTTACCCCGAACAGATGCTTCTGGTCGCCATTAAGGCTGATCGGAGAAATCCACCCAAAGCATGTATACGCCTGTGACTTTCTTCGCCCGAATATTTTCCTGGGTATTCCCCCTGCGGTGGGCTTAGGCGAACATTTTCTTATCCAGCGCCCCATAATGCTTTGCGAGTCCAGATACGTGATGTCATCATTTGATCAGGACTCCGGGCTTACCCTGCAAGCGTTTTAAATAAAAACATGCGAGCTGTTTACGTTTGATGGGTGCTGACCATGAGGAGAATATTAGGAGTACTGCATGTGCTCTTAGAAAGGCTGATGGTGTGGCGTACAGCAGGGCAGGGCTAATTAGCGTGCATAACTAGCCATGTGCCCAGCTAGGACCTCAAAACAAGGGCAGGAAAGACCCTGAGAAGAAAGAATAATCATAAAAGAGTTATTACTGTCTCCACTGAGAGCCTTAAGGGAAAGGTGCTATATAAATAAACGTTTATTATTTTTTATTGTTATTATCTATCTATTATATAGTGCCTGTCATATCTATCTATCTATCTATCTATCTATCTATCTATCTATCTATCTGTCTGTCTATCTATCTATCTTTAAAGCGCCTTTCATATCTATCTATTATATAGTGCCTTTCATATCTATCTATCGATAGCGCTTTGAGTACTGAGAAAAGCACTATATAAATGTAATGAATTATTATTATTATTAGGGCGGCACAGTAGCGCAGTGGGTAGCGCTGCTGCCTCGCAGTTGGGAGATCTGGGGACCTGGGTTTGCTTCCCGGGTCCTCCCTGCGTGGAGTTTGCATGTTCTCCCTGTGTCTGCCTGGGTTTCCTCCGGGCGCTCCGGTTTCCTCCCACAGTCCAAAGACATGCAGGTTAGGTGGATTGGCGATTCTAAATTGGCCCTAGTGTGTGCTGGGTGTGTTTGTGTGTGTCCTGCGGTGGGTTGGCACCCTGCCCAGTATTGGTTCCTGCCTTGTGCCCTGTGTTGGCTGGGATTGGCTCCAGCAGACCCCCGTGACCCTGTGTTCGGATTCAGCGGGTTGGAAAATGGATGGATGGATGGATTATTATTATTATCTATCTACAGGTATCTATCTTTAAAGTGCCTTTCATATTTATTGTTATCTATCTATTATATAGTGCCTTTCATATCTATCTATCTATCTATCTATCTATCTATCTATCTATCTATCTATCTATCTATCTATCTATCTATCTATCTTTAAAGTGCCTTTCATATTTATCTATCTATCTATTATATAGTGCCTTTCATATCTATCTATCTATCTATCTATCTATCTATCTATCTATCTATCTATCTATCTATCTATCTATCTATCTATCTATCTATCTATCTATCTATTCTATAGTGCCTTTCATATCTATCTATCTATCTATCTGTAAGTAAATCTGTAACAAGTTGGCTCTACTGAGATGCCCATTCAGGGCTTTGTCCTTTTCTTTTGCCAGCCTTTTCTTAAACTTGGAGCCTCTGAATCAATGAAAGTTCAATGCCCCGCGGGCGGCTCTGACTAAAACATGAGGCCGTCAGCTCACAGCTTGAGCTCGTGACCAGGAATGATTGATTTGCATGAGAGATGGCAGAGCATATTCCTTGTGCCTCTTTGCTCCCGAGTACCCTCACATGCACTCATCTTGGCACCATCCCTTGTTCAATAATTCAGGGAATTTCAAAACAAGTCAGCTAAACAATGAAAAAAAAACAAGACGCTAGTCAGGGTGAGCTCCAGCTTTTGACCTTATGCCATCCGACTCTTCGTCACCCTCTACCAGATAAAGTATGGCGGGTGGGCCTGGAAGGATCAGGGTGCTCTGCTGTGGTCCAGAACCACAAGGCAGTATAAGATAGATAGATAGATAGATAGATAGATAGATAGATAGATAGATAGATAGATAGATAGATAGATAGATAGATAGATAGATAGATAGATAGATAGATAGATTTACTGAACCCAAACCGTATCTCCCCCTCTGACCGTGATGACTACTGGACAGATGACATACTAAAGCAGATAAATGAATAAGTACAAGTGGGCACAGCATGGCAGCATCAGCTTCGGCTAGTCAGGGTTATGCTACATGAAGCCTTGCCATGCTAAATATGACAGTATAGTGCCTTACATGTGCTATGCAGCTCTTTCCATATTGTCACCGAGGCTCAGACTTTAAATCATCACTCTCATGTGATTAGGCAGTTGGCACCTGCCATAGTGCCAGTTGATGCCAAGGTGCCTTTATCCTTCTGTTGGTGTAACTCTTTCACTGTCAGGTGGCAGATGAAGTGACTGACTCTTGAACCCATGTCTTTGAGCTTTTTGTCCCACTGCCATTCCCTGCATCTTCTCCAACTGCTATCCTGTGCCCCCAGTTTTCATTTTCAAGGTCGCCTTGCCAGGACCACCTCAGAGCCCCTCACGCATTTCCAGAGCTTCACTTTCAAGGCCCTGATTGAAATGGCGGCAGGGATCACAGGCGGCGTCTTTTATTATTTCTTTGTTTTTATTCTTCAGACGGCGATCCTTAAGTCAGACTGACCCATTATGCCATCTTTCTCCTGTCATTTTAATTCAGTTTGGGCCCGCACTGCCCTCTGTGCCCATGTTTGATGCTGTCTTTGAACAAGGCTGGCAGTTCTGTCTAATTTGACAAGTGAAACATAAAGAAGCCACCGTGAATCATCATCAGTGAGCCCATAAAGCGCTGCCCATCTTCATCCTGATATTTTTCCAGACCGCAAATGCCACGCTATTAAAGGATGCCAGACTGATTTATGATGTCATATAATCTTTACTGCGTGCTCCACGAGAGCGTTGACACTTTAAGGAGACAGAGTAATGGAGCGCCCAGTGTTAGTGATTCGTCTGCAGTGTGGCAATGGCATCTTCAGAAATATCAAAAAAAACTCCTAAAGCTGCGGGTAGTGTGATCAGATAAATGGGCATCTTTGAATGGTATCTGCCATTCTGCTGGGCTCCATCTGCAGTTCCTTTTGCCCTTGGCAGATTTATTTAAAGCTTTGGAGGGTCCCATTGAACCCGTGTGTGGCATGGCGTGAACATGCCATAGTCATTCCATCTATCGCGGCAAAATGTTTTACAACATCTTCATTACCTTCATGTATCTCTCCTGAGTGGCACACATGTAAAACATGCCCGCAGGCCTGAGCTTCCACGCAGTGCTGTCATATTCCCAGTGCTATGTTTTGTTAACACTGCAGTGGGCATCGTTACAAAGGCTGCCAGTTTCATTTCCATTTACAAATGAAAATTTCACATTTCATTTCCACCACAGGGTGCCCAGGTGAGGTAAGTTTCCCCATCTTGAGCAGACACAAAGTGCTGTCATATACCCAATGCCACGGTCACTTAAACAATGCAGTTGGCATTATTGCAAAGGCTGCCAGTTTGATTTCCATTTGCTAATGAAAGCTTTAGAGGAGGTGATTGAGTTTCTCATGATGAAGTAGTTGAAGTGCCAGGCAGTGTGGAATGATTTAGGAGCGTTCATGTGAAACATGCCCTCAGCCCTAAGCTGGCACACAGTACTGCCATTTACCCGACATCAGCATCACTTTAACAAAGCAGTGAGCGTGACTGCAATGCCTATTGGTGTCATTCAGTTTGTAAATGATAGCGACTGTATGGTGGGACTGGCAAGTGAGGTGCCAGGCAGTGGGACATGACTTAGTAGCATTCAAGTGAGGCATGCCCTCAGCCCAGACTTGGCACACAGTGCTGCTATTTAGCCAATCTCATGATCACTTTAAATTTGATGTGGGGATCATTACAGAGGCTTCTGGTTTCATTCATAAAAGCTAAAATTTAGTAAATCAGGTTTGACTGGCAGGCTAAGTGCCAAGCGGTGTGGCATGACTTCTGCAGCTTGCTTTATTTCACCACAGGGTGCCTTTCCACTGTCCTGAGCTGGCACACTGTGCTGCCGTAAACCCAGTTTGATGGTCACTTTAACTCTACAGCAGGCATCATTGAAAAGGCTGCCAGGTTTGTTACTATTTGCTAACTGAAGCTTTTAAAGAGATGACTCAGCCCATCACAATCAAGTAGCTGGAGAAGTGCCAGGCAATGTGGCATGACTTAGGAACTTTCTTGTGAGGCATGCCCTCTGCCCTGAACTGGCACACAGCGCTGCCACATACCAAACACAATAATCATGGCAATGGCTACCAATCTTATTTTCATTTTGCTAAGCTTTGCATGAGACTCTTTAGTCCATCAAGTTGGAACGGATTGTCAGGTGCCAGACAACATGGCATAACTGAGAAGCGTTCACGTGTTGCACATCCTCAGATCTTAACTGGCACACAGTGCTGCCATCATATATCCACTGATCTGATCCCATTGAGAAAGCAGTGGGCATCATTGCAGTGGTTGGAGTGTCGCCTTATGCCCAATGCCATGGTCACTTTAACAATGCAGTGGGCATCATTGCAAAGGCTTCCAGTTTTAATTACCATTTACTAATTAAAGCTTTACAAAGGGATTATGATGGAGTAGCCAGAGAAGTGCCAACCAATGTGGCATGACTTAGCAGCACTCATGAGAGGCATGCCTCTTAGCCCTGAACTGGCACACAGTACTGCCATGCACCAAATACGACAATCACTGCAATGGCTGCCAATCTCATTTCCATTTTATTAATGGAAGTTTTACAAGATATTATTCAAGCTGGCAGGCGGTGGGGCACAACATCTGTAGCTGATGCCACATTGTCACTGTTGCTTCTTCTCATCTACAGCATTCTCACCTGCCGTGTCACCTATTAGGGGTGCTCAAGCTGGAGCGTGCCCACAACTGGCACACAGTGCTATTATATAACCTAACTCTAAGAACACTTTAACCCAGTACTTGGCACTGCTGCAAATGCTAATAGCCCATCGCGGGCAGCAGACCATCACAGCACCCACTTTTCTGGCAGGTCACTCTTGCCAAAATGACACCTCCTTCCAGGAAGCCTAGGATTTTATGGACAGTAAACCAGAAGGAGCAGTTTCCCTCACTGGGTGGATTCTCAGTGCTGTGAGGAGAGAATGAGATGATAATGTTAGTGATAGAGACCCCTCTCATCCCGGCAGGTTAGTACAAGAATCAACAGAGGTCATAAGTGACGATAGATAGATAGATAGATAGATAGATAGATAGATAGATAGATAGATAGATAGATAGATAGATAGATAGATAGATAGATAGATAGATAGATAGATAGACTATCACTGGCAGCCCATACAGATCTTTTACTCCTAAGAGGGCATAATGTAAGTGGGCCAGTAGGTGGCACTCTTGCCCGTTGTCTACTTCTGTTTCTCATTTAAGTCCCTCAAAAGCAGTAGGCACACCATCAGGTGCCAGTCTTCCCAATATGCCATATGTTGCTGGTTTGTGGCTCCTACAAATGTGTCAGTCCTGATACGAGTTACAGTAAGTTGGCCAGTAGGTGGCTCTATCACTTGTGTCCCATACAGATCTTTTACTCCTAAGAGGGCATACTGTAAGTCCAGTAGGTGGCACTCTTGCCCGTTGCCTACTTCTGTGTGTCGTCTAAGTCACTCACAAGCAGTAGGCACACCATCAGGTGCCAGTCTTTCCAATATGGCATATGCTGCTTTAGCTCGGACAGCGTGCTGTAGATTGGACCAGTAGGTGGCACTGCTTCCTGTGGAGTCACTCTTAACAGTAAGTGGGTCCAAAGTCCACCCAAACAGCAAGAGAATTACCCCCCCACTCTCCCCCCCCCCCCCCCCCCAACGCACCAAAACACAGTTACTGAATGTCTCTTCATCTTTTCAGTTCTTAGAAACTTCCTGCGGTGGCTGGAATGGGAAACTCCAGTTAGAACATTCCAGATTGGACAAACAATATAAAAGTAAACACCGCAGAGAAAAGGGAAAAAGTGAAGTCACAAAGGCATCAGGCAGCGGTTGTATTTGTACAAGATTAGCCGCGGCCAGAGAGTAATGATTAATGGAAAGCCGAGTAAGAGATAGCACTACAAAGGGCACATGAGAGAGGGATGTGACCTCGGCTCGTGTGAGACGACCCTCAGATGGCGCCCACCACAAGGAGGGAAGCAGCCCAGGGAGGATGAGCCAGTCCAAGTCCCCAGACTCCATCCGGCCCAAGGAGGATGACAATAGACACAGGTCGGCCTGACTCATTAGACTCCGTCCTCCCTCTTATCTTCTCCATGAATTTCAATGTTTGTCTTTTCTTCACACCCAAGCCGGGTTTGACAAGCGAGCTGAGGAGAAGCTAATGAGCGATGTTCAGATGCGCCACACATAAGCAGATGGCACACAGGATTGCCAATAATATCCAATCTGGAGTTACTTAGTGAGCCAAAAAAGTGGAGCATTATCTCATGTGCCTGCCCAACGAAAATGATTACATAAGACGCACTTACAGATCTCCATGGGTGAGATGTGAGGCCGAGAGATTCGATAAAGCTAAGCGCGTCTGCACGGCATCCTGCAGAATTCATAGCAGATGAACCCAGACAGACACCCCTTTAATTGCCCACACTTTATTGTATAAAGCGCCTTGTCTTCCTTAGTGGGTGCCTTCCTATCTTGTTATTGAAATTTCAACTGAGTTAGGATTTAAGGTCCAGCAAGATTGTAATGGAGCTTCTCACGTCCAAAAGAAAACAAAAAAAAAATGATGGGCTCTATATACTGTACTGTAGTCCAAGGCCCCACCCATTCTGGTGACCCCGCCCATCTACAAGGCTGATAAGCTCCACCCACCCATCTATCCCATTTTTTTTTTTTTAACCATGCAAGATTTCAGTGTTATGTCTCAGCCTCAAGAAGAAACCAGCCCCACCTCCTCGGTGCCAGTCTGTCACAGAGCACACTCACAAACACACCCACACATGCTCGGCAGAGCATCCATTGTGCTATTTTCGCTTTTCGTCAACCCTCCAGCAACTATCGAGAAAAATCTCAACAGTGAGAAAACACGAAAGCGAAAGGACAGACTGAGGAGTGAAAGTGAGAAACACCCAGACGGCTTCAACGGAAGAAGAAGAAGAAGACGGTCCACCCGATGATGAAAAGACCCTGGAAAGTGCCGTCGATGAATCTGCTGAGCCAGCAGGCGAAACTCACAAGCTGTTCTTGTGCAGCCCTGATGCTGACTCTAACCCTTTTACTTTATAAAGCACTTTTCATAACAAACAAGGGCATCTGATATTATAGTGAAATACTTCAAAGTCTAAAGAGTGAGGTAACTTGTGCAGAGCCACACAGGGAAGACGTGATGGAGACTGAACGTGTGATTTAATATAGTGAAGACCACCCGAAAACACTTCAGGGGTCAATGTCATTTCTTACATGTCTGGCTGGTGACTTGACTCAGCATCACCTGACCTGTCTGTCATGGGCAATGTCATCTAGCCCCTTAGTGAACACTGCCACCCAAAACATTTCTGGGTACACTCCATTTCTGTCACCAGTAAGGAACATGACTCAGCATCACATGACCTGTAGAGGTGTGAAATAGCTCTTGGTGCTTTTGAGTTTATATAGCGCCTTTCATAATGAACACCATGCTCCAGCATTTTAAAGATAGTGTCAAGTTGGTTCTGGATTTTTTCAGTGTGTCCATTTGCTCACCCTGGCACTGAACCAATTTAAAATCCACAAGCAGGAAACTGGAGATGTGGGAAGAAGAGCAGAATATCCAGAGGAAAACTCCAGAATGATAGTAACTGGGTGTGGGGCTTGAACCCAGGACAGTGGATTTGTGAGGAAGCAGCATTAGCCACTCTGCTATTATATTTTATATTATAAGATTAGATTAAATAGATTAGATAAAATCTCATGGGGAAATCCATATTATATTATTTTATCCATCCATCCATCCATTTTCCAACCCGCTGAATCCGAACACAGGGTCACGGGGGTCTGCTGGAGCCAATCCCAGCCAACACAGGGTACAAGGCAGGGAACCAATCCCGGGCAGGGTGCCAACCCACCGCAGATATTATATTATATTATATTATATTATATTATATTATATTATATTATATTATATTATACTATATTATATTATTATCCTTGATGTGGTGGGCTGGCACCCTGGCCGGGGTTTGTTTCCAGCCTTGCGCAATGTGTTGGCTGGGATTGGCTCCAGCAAACCCCCGTGACCCTGTAGTTGGGATATAACGGGTTGGATAATGGATGGATGGATGGATATTATTCTTGAGCACTTCCTAATCTAATTCAGGGTAACTGTAGCAGTATCTGCATGCAAGGCAAGAAACAGTTGCTGATATGGTATTAAGTGTATATTATATTATATTATACATCCATCCATTATCCAACCCGCTATATCCTAACTACAGGGTCACGGGGTTCTGCTGGAGCCAATCCCAGCCAACACAGAGTACAAGGCAGGAAACAAACCCAGGGCAGGGCGCCAGCCCACACAGATATTATATTATATTGTATTATATTATATCAGCTGTTCTAACTGCGTTGGAATGCATGTAATAATGTGTTGCATTTGTCTTTCCAACAGATGGCGTATCACAAACGTTGGTAGTAATAAAATGCATCCATCCATTTTCCAACCTGCTGAATCTGAACACAGGGTCACGGGGAGTAATAAAATGCAGTATTACAAATATTTGTGATGCACCATCTGTTGGAATGACAAATAGAGTGCATACATCTGTTATATACCATTTGGTATGGGATTCATAAAAGTAGTATTAATGTTTGTGTTGTGCCATCTATTGGAATGACAAATGCAATGATTTTTATTACTACAAACGTTTGTGATGCGCCTTCTGTTGGAATAACAGAGACAAGGCAACCAGGTGGATAAACAGATAATTATTCTTTTATTAAGATGGATTAATTATATTATATTATATTATCCAATCTCATCTCGTTTTCAAGCCCCTCTCAATCTAATTCATGGAAATGGCAGGCTGAAGTCCATCCCTGCAGCACTGGGCACAAGGCAGAAAAAAAGTTCCAGGATGTATATTATATTATATTATATTATATTATATTGTATTATATTATATTATATTATATTATATTATATTATATTATATTATATTATATAGTAATCAGTGTAACATTTGAAGTGATTTATCTCTTGCAATGCATGTAGCAATAAAATACATTGCATTTGTCTTTCCAACAGATGGCGTATCACAGTAATAAAATGCATTATTACAAATATTTGTGATGCACCATCTATTGGAAAGACAAATGCAATGTATTTTATTACTACAAATGTTTGTGATGTGCCTTCTGTTGGAATTATAGAGTCAGCAGCTGGGCAGACACACAGGCACTTATGCTTTTTTATATTATATTATATTATATTATATTATATTATATTATATTATATTATATTATATTATATTATATTATTACAGATTTCTTCTCTGTGAATATTTCAGGTAAAGCACCTCACTCTGAGACCCCTGAGCCAGTTTTGGAGATTGACCCAGAATCATTGTGATTAATTATAGCACCTTTCAAAAGAATGTCATTAAAAGTGACGCTTTGCAGGTACAATCCATGTGCTCCTTCCTGTTTACAACATGAGCAGTGACAGATGATGTTGCTTTCTCAGGGTCACGCAGTTTCATATATTAGCCACTGGACTATAGTTTGTGCCTACTGGTGTGGCACCTTTTCCATAACGAACGCCACTCAAAGCCTTTTTGTTTTTTGGATTTTTTTG
Source organism: Erpetoichthys calabaricus (assembly GCF_900747795.2). Classification (NCBI taxonomy): domain Eukaryota; kingdom Metazoa; phylum Chordata; class Cladistia; order Polypteriformes; family Polypteridae; genus Erpetoichthys; species Erpetoichthys calabaricus. The sequence goes on along the minus strand of NC_041399.2, from coordinate 209,156,312 downwards.
TATTTTTGTTCCCATATTTTTCCCTGGGGTGAAGTGATCCACTTGGGGTCACATAGAGAGTCATAGTGCCTTTGAGGTTATATAGTTCCTTTCATAGTGAACACCACCCTTAACACTTATTTATTTTTTTATTTGTTTGTTTGGGTCACACTGCGTCTGCTGGCTGGGCACTGAGCCTGTTACCTGCAGCACTTGAACCACATGGTCGCCACCCAACCTGCTCTGGCTTGGACCTAGATCCCCATGATTAGGTGGGATGGCACCTTTCAAATTGTCTTTTTGTGAATACATTTGCGTGGTGTGTGTGTGTGTGTGTGTGCTCAGGTGCCCATTCCATATTTTATTCCAGCCCTGCACCTGAAGCTGTTGGAAGAACCAGCCCTGTGCATCTCATGAGACAAGACAGGATGGATAAACTATTAGAATGAAAGAGGGTCTTAAGAATAAGTTGGCCTCTAAAGCCAAACTGGCCTTGATATGCAAAGCAAACCCCGCTAGCGCCCACTTGAGTGGAAGGGCAGTGCTGACCCCTTAACACCCTCTTCCAGCTGACTTCAGGGTCTCCCGTGTGTCTTCTGCCACGATGTCCAGTGTGTTTTTTCTCTTTGCATCACTTTCATAAAGCTGTGGCTGGCAAAGCGCCCGGGCACATTTGTTCCCTGCACAGTCTCTTCAATCTCTTCCACTGTAGCTTGTGACTCCTGCAGAGTTCTTAGACGTTCTCTTGGTGGCCCCCCCCACTCTCATCTTCTTCTTCTTCTTCTTCTTCTTCTTACACAATCACTCCATTTTTATGGAGGGTCTCCTCTGGGCAGATCTCCAGCATGCTGATTTGCTGTACCAGCAGCTCCTTTCTGACCTCAAGTTACCGGCCACCATTAGCAGACTTGGGCGCCCGGAGAACACCTGAGGTGAAGTTGGTAATGTTATTGCAGGTCAGCGTCCTCCTTGTTCTCTTCAGACCTGTAATTTATGAGGCTGTCATAAGGAAGCCTGGTGTTGCAGAAGTCACACAGGACGATCCGTCCAGTCATCGGCTCAGTGCAAAAGAGAAGGCAGAGCACATGGGGCACTGCCAAAAATAGGCCGCCTTTATTTAGCACAGAGCCAAACGCAGACTGGCATGTAAAGCCAAACGTCCTCAAGTGGGCTCCGCAGCTCCACTGGCACACATGCGAGGGGTCGAAAGTCACCGACCAACGGAAACGCAACATGAAGAGGTCAGCAGCAAACCACCGGGAAAGAAACTAAAGGCGCCAAAGGAAAGCTCAGCCCATTCAGAGGGGATACCATGGGGGCAAAAATAAGATAATTCTGAAGTACAGTGCCAGCCCCCCTGATTTCATCCATCCATTATCCAACCCGCTAAATCCTAACTACAGGGTCACGGGGGGGTCTGCTGGAGCCAATCCCAGTCAACACAGGGCGCAAGGCAGGAAACAAACCCTGGGCAGGGCGCCAGCCCACCGCAGGGCACCCACACACCCAGCACACACTAGGGACAATTTACAATCGCCAATGCACCTAACCTGCATGTCTTTGGACTGTGGGAGGAAACCCACGCAGACACGGGGAGAACATGCAAACTCCACGCAGGGAGGTCCCGGGAAGCGAACCTGGGTCTCCTAACTGCAAGGCAGCAGCCCAAATCCGATTTAATTATGGATATTACTATTGTTATTATTCTATTCAAAGTGCATGAATCTATCATTAGAAAGAGTCTTCATACATTAGATTTACACGGGAGGTGTGCCAGGAGTGAGAACAACTGTTCAGTTTAACTTTGGAGGGGCACATTTTGAGGCGGTGTGGCAAAGTCTGAGGAGGATGGACTGGGATAAGCATTTAAGAGTGGTGAGGAGCAGGTTTAAAAGCGTGAAATGAGTGAATCATAATTGTCTCTGAACTGTCATTAAATATTTCAGTGTTGGGGGGGTTCAAATGCAGGACAGGCACATACCTAAATGTGGAATTAGTAGGAAATTAAAAAAAAAACTCCGCAGTGAGGTAATAAAAAGTTAAAAAAGGAAAAAAACAGAAGAATCTTCTTCTTCTTTCGGCTGCTCCTGTTAGGGGTCACCACAGCGCATCGTATCTTCCTGTCCTCGTCATCTTGCTCTGTCACACCCGTCACCTGCATGTCCCCTCATAGACCTTAATAAGGTGTATAAAATGAATAACTCCAATCGTAGGGCAAATGGGCAACCATTAAGAAGGATATCAGGGAGGCTAAAAGATAGCTGGAGATGAATAGAGCAGATCAGGCGAAAGACGACCCTAAGAGATTCTTTCAGGATTTTAGTAGTAAGAGAACAGTCAAGGAGGAGGTGAAGCGCATCAGAAACAGTAAAGGGGAATTAAAACATGGACAGTGAAACAGCGGACGCTCTAAACTGGCATTTTTCTAAGGTCCTCACAAGTGAGCAAGTGGATAACCGCCAGCGGTAACAGGGACTGCTAAGGAGGTACTGAAGAATTTAGAAATCATAGAGAGCGACGTGCTGTGTGGATTAAACAGGCTGAAATCGAACAAATCACCAGGATAAGTTTATAAAGAGACTAGAGAGTGCAGATAGAAACTCTTGAGACGAATGTTTAGGAAGTCACTGGGCACTGGGGAGATTCTGAAGGACTGGAAAATGGCAAATATCATCCCATTATCCCAGGGCGGAGTGGTGGCTCTGAGGCTAAGGATCTGTGCTGGTATCCCGAAGGTTGCCGGTTTGAATCCCCGTCACTGCCAAAAGAGATCCTACTCTGCTGGGCCCTTGAGCAAGACCCTTAACCTGTAATTGCTCCAGGGGCGCTGTACAATGGCTGACCCTGCGCTCTGACCCCAAGGGATATGCGAAAACTAACAAATTCCTAATACAAGAAATTGTATAAGGCAAAATAAAGAACAACAAAAAAAAAATGGTGACTGGGCAGATCCAGGCAACTATAGGCCAGTAAGCTTAATGGGCATCACAGGAAAATTAATAATAATAAGAATAATACTTTGCAATTATATAGCACTTTTCTCACTACTCAAAGCACTCAGCCATTGCAGGTTAAGCGCCCAACAGAGCAGAGTCCCTATTGGCATTTACAGGATTCGAACCGGCAACCTTCTGATTGCCAGTGCAGATCTCTAGCCTCAGATGGAATGGAAGGAATTATTAAGGAGAAGATTGAGCAGCACCTGGCAAGGACAGGACAGTCAGCATGGGGTCAGAAGAGGGAGGTCGTGTTTTACTAACATGCATAAAAATCTATGAGGAGGCAACAAAAGGATACGACCAGAGTGGAGCAGATGAGATTATTGATCTGGACTTTCAGAAAGTATTTCATAAGGTGCCACATGAGAGGGTGGGCATCAAACTGAAAGAAGTGGCAGTTCAGGGTGATGTTTTTAGGTGGGTACAGAATTGACTCAGACACAGGAAGAAGAGGGTGATGGTGCGAGGAACCTCATCAAAATTGGGTGAGGTTAAGAGTGGTGACCAGCAGGGGTCAGTGTGGGGGCTGCTGCCATTTTAAATATACTGTATATAAATGATTTAGATAGGAACATAAGTAACAAGATGATTAAGTTTGCAGATGATACCAAGATAGGTGGATTAGCAGATAATATCATCACAGAAGGACTTGGATAGCATACAGGCTTGGGCCGATTTGTGGCAGATGAAATCTAATATCAGTAAATGTAAAGTTTATTATTACATCCATCACCCAACCTGTCTATATCCTAACTACAGGGTCATGGGGGTCTGCTGGAGCCAATCCCACCCAACACAGGGCGAAGGCAGGAAACAAACCCCGGGCAGGGTGCCAACCCACTGCAGGGCAAGTTTATCATTATTATTATTATTATTAAATTGTTGTTGCTGTTGTTGTTATGTGAATCCTGGACTTTAAAAGCAGGAGAACCGAAAAACAATGACAATATTCTGGAAGGATCTGGTGAGCAACACAAGAACTTGTGAAGGTCTGAACAGAAGAATGACGGCTGCTGACAGGATTAGATAGATAGATAGATAGATAGATAGATAGATAGATAGATAGATAGATAGATAGATAGATAGATAGATAGATAGATAGATAGATAGATAGATACTTTATTAATCCCAAGGGGAAATTCACAAAGCAAAGACCCTTCAATTGTGTGGGCTTATAAGCAGAATGGGAGACAACGGCTTGACAAAGAGGTAGGGTGCGTCGTGCATGCGTGTCGGAGGACGTCCTTACAGGCTCTGTCGAGGTATGTAATAACCCGCCAGGACAAAAGGGGGTGCTATCCCTAACAGTGGCATCTCCTTTTCTCCCCATAGTGCTGAAAAACCACCCACTGGGGGTAACTGATACCACCCCTTCTGGGTTCACCCTCCATTAAAGCCGTGAGCCTCCTGGCAAGAGCAACCCACCAGATGGAGCTCCGCTACCAAAATGACCTCACTACTAAATATCTTGTTTATGACTTTTGACACATGCTGAAGATCTTCTTTATTTTGCTTTGGATAATAAATGGGACCACCCGGTCGGCACTCCAAATTTTTCCAGTTCATGGAACTCTCATTCCTGCACCCTGCTACAAAGTGAGAAGGCAGAGAAGAAGATGACTGGGTGATACCAAGGAATGGACCAGCATAGGCCTTCAACAAGCAGTTTATACAACTCTGAAATGGAGTAAGGGCAAGAAAAAAAGGGACGCCCTGGTGGGCTATGGGGTGCAAGGAAAGACAGAGAGGGAGAGGGAGAGAGAGAGAGCCACCATTTTAACATTTCCGATATTTAACATGGCGACTCTTGTCTATTCTGTACTTCTACCTCATGAAGTATGTCATTACATTTCTTAGGAATACCCAAAATGAGGGCGGTTTACGCTAATTCAGGCCTTTCTTTTTTTTTTTTTTTACTATCTTAATGCCCACAAAAGCAGCTGATGTCTGCACAACCAAATCTAAAATAACTTCAACCAGAAAGAGCACGAGAGCGAATCAAAATTGTCTCTGAACTGTCTTTAAATATTTCAGTGGGGGGGGGGGGGATTCAAAACCCAAAACATCATAGACTCGCCTACGCCTGTGAAGCTATGAACTAAAGAGCACAAAATGGAGGACAGCTATTTCTACGAGACCCTCATCAGCAGATGATGGGCTGATAAGCCAGGAGATGGTCATTAAAACACAACACGCTGCAGTTTCAGGCGAGCTCTCGATAAGACCACCGACGCGGAGCTTCATGCTCTGGCACTGGACGCCTCACTTACTCGAGTTCCTCTTTATGTGGGGGGCCACTTCATTGACACTTTTTTCTTTGTAAATGATGTCACTTGATGGCGGCTGAGCCTCGCGCCCACAGAGACGGCTGATGTCTGCACAACCATAGAAGAGCAAATCTAAAATAGCATCAGTCAGAAAAACGCAGAGCGCGAGAGGAAGCCCCCACACTGTCCTGTAACGGTGGAAACTGCACGGTATAAAATGACCGAATGACTGACAGGTGCAGTAACTAGACTCGGGTTCAAAACCTGTGTGTACTTTGCCTGATTGTTCTTCCCAAGTTGGTTCCAGTTTTCCATTACTGTGCCTACTACTCGTGCCCCTTTGGCATGAGGGGCAGCAGCAAATGTTTTCCACTGCTGGCACTTTTGGACCATCTGTCCACAGCGCCCCACCTGTAGTTCACGGTTTTCAGTTCAGCATCCAGTGTGCTGCCATGGGCCATCCTTTTTCATATTTCCCTTCCAGGTGAAGGGGGGCTTCAGATGGCACAGCCAATCATGTGGTGACCATACATTCATGGTGGCTTCTAGCAAGAACTTCTACAAAAGTTTTCTAGTGACATAAGAGGGTGTCACATATGTGTGCATAGGGGACAGGGTAAGGGCTCTGGCGATGTTAATTCTCCACCACTCCAGGGGTTGGCACCTTTTGTTTTCCTCCCTCTGCAAACCGGAAGACTAATGGCTGGCATCATTTCTGGTGTCCGTCCACCTGGACCCGCCTCTTCCTGCCGAAAAAGCATCTTAACCGTTAGAACCGCCATCTTTGGCAGTCAGGACCAGGGCTTCCTATTGGAAAAGACGTTTCATCTACGCTGTTACTCGCTTTTTTTTTTTTTTTTTCGCTTTTGGGGTTTGCCAGCGGGTGCCCCAACACTCCTTACTGTCTCTGCTTTGTTTATTACAAAGGTCTTTACATGCCCTTGCGGTCCACCCTTCCAAACTGGTTCAGGGTGTGTGCCAAGGGCTGCAGGGATAGGCACCGGCCCATCAGCGACCCTTAACTGGATTAAGCAGGTTTAAGTACGGTGCATGTCGTGTCTGTGGCGTTGACTAGCGCCCCCTACGGGACCGTTCCAAACATTACACAGCATCAATACTAGAACCCCTTCTATTCACCATATCATTCCCGTTTTGCAGCAGCTTCATTGGCTTCCAGTTCAGTTCCAAAATTTTTCCTACTAACTTTTAAGGCCCTCCTCGCCCCTCCATATCTGTCTGACCTCCTCCATGTTGGCATTCCCTCCCGTACCCTTCGATCCTCTTCATCCATCCACTTGACTGTTTCCTTCGTCCGTCTTACCACTATGGAGAGCAGAGCATTCAGTTGCTCTGGAACTCACTACCATCTGAGCTTAGAAATATTGAATCCTTTTCACTTTTCAAATCTAAACTTAAAACTCATTTGTTTCAGACTGCTTTTTCACTTTGATTACAATTGCTCTGTCTGATTTTAATTTTTGTATTTTACTTTTGTTTATAATCCGTGTTTTATCTATTGTTCGGTGTTGTTGAGTGTTTAGAAAGGCGCCTACGAATAAATAAAATGTATTATTATTATTATTACCCCCCACCCCTTGCTAATAGGTTCGGGGTCCCTGTATTTCAAGTTAACATCACAAAACGGAGACTTGAAGCGACGGTTACATCAGCGTGACCCTCATCACGGATGGGCTGATTTCTACAGAAGAGACACTTATTAAAACAAATATGCGACCACCGATGCGAAGGCTCGCGCACAGGTACTGGACGCCTAACCTGCTCGTGCTCCCCCCCCAACTCTCCACTTGGTCCCTCATCTGGACTGCGACTCGCGCAGCTTGTTACACCTTCAGCGTATTTTCTCGGTGAGCAGCGGAAACGGCCGGAGGAAGTCGCATGAGCGTTCAGCGCGACCTTACAAGGCCAAATCGAAAATAACTTGAGTAAGAAAAAAGGAGAGGAAACCCGCGCACAGCTCGCTCTTATTTTAGATCCCCTCCGGCTCGGTGCGACGCGTCTCTTGCTCTTTTTTTAGAATTCCAAGTAAAAGCCGCGCCGCGCTAACTTCTGAGGCACCTGCTCGCTTAAGCCCGCCCTTTATACTTCCCGCATGAAGTCGGCGCGGCGCAGTACGGCGCGTAACCGCAGCGCAAAGCGCGCGCACAGCTCTGCTTCGATCGGCGCGTTGATAGTCTCGTAGTCAAGTACGCAGCGACGGGCAGAGGTTAGAAGATGCCCGGGGCGAACTCCTTGATTGTATATCCCCAGAGGTGAGGTGCTGTTAAAGTGAATGGTAAAGGAAGGCCTATGAATATGATAAAGAAAGGCATATTAAATAAGAAACAAACACTTTATTCAAATTAAATATTCATTAAAGTTCCATCCATCCAACCCGCTATATCCTAAGTACAGGGTCACGGGGGTCTGCTGGAGCCAATCCCAGCCAACACAGGGCGCAAGGCAGGAAACAAACCCCGGGCAGGGCGCCAGCCCACCGCAGTCATTAAAGTTCGTTTCCCCAAATTGCGGAGTGGTGGCTCTGAGGCTAGGGATCTGCACTGGGAATCGGAAGGTTGCCGGTTCGAAACCCATAAAATGCCAAAAGGGACTCTGCTCTGTTGGGCCCTTGAGCAAGGCCCTTAACCTGCAATTGCTAAGCGCTTTGAGTAGTGAGAAAAGTGCTATAATAAATGCAAAGAATTATTATTATTAAATTAGAACTCCACTTCCAAAACAGTTGAACTACTCCAATTTTTACATCATCTGTTGGGAATTCTTTTTCAATGCCGATTAAAGCCTGGATGCTCAGACGCTCTTGTGACATGGACGATCTCAGATGAGTTTTTATTAATTTCAATGTTGAAAATGACCTTTCACAACTTGCGATTGAAAATGCGATGGTAAGCAGTAATCTGTACGCAGTGCCAATCGTGGCTAATGGCAGGAAGGGGTACAGTCGGATACTACTGAATAAAACTTACCCTCTCCTTCGAAAAGTCATAGTCTGGAATTAAATATGATCATTTAGTGTTAAATTGTTATTAAACTAGCCCGTCATTGGCAGTAGTTTGATTAATGGAGTCTTCCCTGGCCAAAATAAGAAAAGGATTGATGTAGCTGTAGCTTCTCTTTAAAAATCTAATATAGCTGCTTCAATTCAGAAAATAATGTATGCAGGGCCGGCACAAGGGTTTTGGCACCCATATGAAAAAATTTATACTAGAATTATTGTAGATGGGTGGCGCAGTGGGTAGCACTGCTGCCTCGAAGTTAGGATACCCGGGTTCGCTTCCCGGGTCCTCCCTGCGTGGAGTTTGCATGTTCTCCCCGTGTCTGCGTGGGTTTCCTCCCACAGTCCAAAGACATGCTGGTTAGGTGGATTGGTGATTCTAAATTGTCCCTAGTGTGTGCTTGGTGTGTGGGTGTGTTTGTGTGTGTCCTGCGGTGGGTTGGCACCCTGCCCGGGATTGGTTCCTGCCTTGTGCCCTGTGTTGGCTGGGATTGGCTCCAACAGACCCGTGTTTGGATTCAGTGGGTTGGAAAATGGATGGATGGATTATTGTAGATTTTTTTTAGTAATAATTCGTTGTTTGTAGCCATAATTAAAAATAGTCCAATATTTCTAGTCGTCATCATTTATAACAATGCCTGAGTTTAACATATATATATAATATAATAATATATAATATATATATATTGTATATATTGTGGAGGACGGCCAGGGTCCATGCCTGGCCAGGACGTCCCTTCTACTTATATTCTGGGGGAGCAGCCATGGACTCATCAATACCTCCCCCGGGACGCTTGGTGGCAGCCTCCCTGGTTGATGATGCCTCAGTTTCCCGCGGGGTTTCATGGGAGATGGAGTTCTTCCCAACCCTGTGGGGACCTGGGATGGCCGACGGGGGGCGAGGCGGAGATAGTTAAGCCCAGCTGGTCTAATCATTGGGCCCACACGGGAATGCAATTGGGAACACGTGAGCAAGCACCAGGAGCACTCCCGGGAGGGCCATAAAATAAGCCAGCAACCACCACTCAGGGCCAGAATCGGGAGGTGGAGGTGATGGTGATGGTGATGGTGATGGTGATGGTGATGGTGATGGTGATGGTGATGGTGATGGTGATGGTGCCACCACCACCACCGCCGCCAACGGAAGGATTGCTGACTTGAGAAAGAGGTACTTTGGGACTGTGTTATACCTGTGGGGTTCACGGGGAAGACGTGCCCCACAGGTGAAGAAAAAGATTTCTTTGTGTTTATTGCATTAAGTGCTTGCGGGACTGCGTTGGGCCTGTGGGGCGCGGGGAAGACGTGCCCCATGGCTGAAGAGAAAAGAAAAAGATTTGTGTTCAAGTTATACGTGCCTCAGTGTGAATCTGTGCCGGGTTGGACGCTTATATAGCGCCTTATTCACAATATATATATATATATATATATATATATATATATATATATAAAAGCCAAATACCACTGACTCACTCATCATGAAATCTCCCGAACCATGAGGCCCATAGGTGCTCGCTAAGAAACGGTTTTTAAATTTCGTGGCCCAAGCGCGTTCTGTCTGTCCGCTTTTCACGAAAGAATTGCTTAACAGATGTAAATCTGGTTGTTTTCTATAATTTCCAGTTAATTTTGCGACTTCTCTCATCGCGCTAAGTCCCAGAGTTCGCTTGCAGTACCGATGTGTTTATAGAAATCCAAGAGCGTGGCTGTAGGCCGAGAGCAGGGGGGAGGGGCCTTCCTCATTCACTCGCCAGCAAGTCGCTCTACGGCTCGCCACCTGTTGGAGTGCACCTCGCCTCCGCATAGCTAGCAATACCTGATTGTTCAACAGACGTTATCATCTACAGATTGTTAAGGAGTACTGTTTGACATTTTTGAAAGTGAGATCAGAGCCCCGTGTGTTTTAGAGGGTTGCTGCTGATTGCCAGAGATATCACTGACATGTGCTTTTTTTCCCATGCGGGGAACGCTCTACCGTCAGAGCTGAACACGATCAGATATAGTGACAACGTCTATTGATTTTTAAAGTTTGTCCTGTATTATTACTATGTGGGCATTGCCACGGGGTACAGCTAGTGTGCTTATAAAGCTCACATGTGAAAGGTCAAGAACCCCAACCGAACTCCTGTACGTGCAAGAATTATAACCCCGATTGACTCGGGTTACACAGTCAACGTATTTCACCGACTTACTTTACTGGACTAACTTGTAAAAGAACACGAGAGATGAAATAAGGGAAGTAAACTCAGTCTCAGAAAAACACTTCCCTGCACCACTAAGGTTGGACGGATGACCCCTTAACACGTTCACCGTGCAGACGGGAGGGAGACGGAGCCGAACATTCATCTCTCAAGTCGTGCTGAAGCCCTTTTCAAGGTCGTTTGACTCGTGGGTTCAGTTTCTTGCCCCATGTGAAATAAACACCGTTTTTATAACGTTTACAAGGGAAGTCCACTTTTCGCTGCGCGGTCAGGCCCGGGGCGAGCACTTCTAGTGCATAGAGGTCAGTAACGTAGCTCGAGTTTCTGCCGCTCGGGGCGGGGCGGTGCTTCAATTTGCCGCCTTCCAACATGCCTGAATATATTAACCTATTTAAATAGAAAATTAAAATGACGTATAAAGAAAAATTAAGATACATTTTGCACATATATATTCATATACAGTATAGAGAGAGAAACCGCAATAAGTTTTCACATATAATTACTTATAAGCATCAACTAGCATGAATATAGTATAGACGCACTGATAAGCCGTGCTCTGATTATTAGTTTAATATAATTACGCTGCGAAAACCAGAACCGGTGTAGTGTACAAGTGACAGGTGGGGATGTTTTCTGTGCAGAGCAAGAACGTATTAAGCTTGATAATGAAACGCAATTATAAATTGTAAGTGAGTTGTTTATCTTCCTAGTAATGATTCTCGGTGTCATGTTTATGTTTATTTTCGTTATTGTCTCATAAATTTCAACTGCTGTGTTTGATGCCGGTGTTCTAACGAAACATCCTACGCATCGAAATGATCTACTCACTGATACTACGCACGCGCAGACCAAAATTAAGCAACTTTTCTACCTAGTGTTGAAGTTTGAGGTAAGTGTTACTGTATTTCAGTAATATGTATGCTTTTCTTATCCTTACTACATTAATGCATTTATTACAGCTTACTGCATAGGTATTTACTGTCAACATTATCAGTTGTATATTTTGCATGTGTGACTTTTAATCTTGTACAGCCCATTGTATCCATGCACGAGTAATGACCGTCTTGTGAAATCTTTGCATCACACTGTGTCTCTTTCAGGCATTAAATGATGCATATAGAATAAATTGAGAAATGTTAACATTTCCATAAATAAACTACGGTAGGATACTTCGACAAAGTAGGACAAATCGTCACAGAAGGACAGTCTGAAAATTATTTTTGATGCATTTGTGGTCTTTTTTCATTCATGAGTGATATTTTCCGAACCCTGCGGCTTTACACACGAATTGAAGACGTGAGTTCCAAAATCTGCTAATTACACCATTTGGTAAAGTTTAGTGAACACGTAATTGTGACTTTTCATGCAGTTGGTCATGCGCCGAAAATATGTCTGAGCTTCAAAACCTGCTAATTGCAACAGTGTAGCGCTATAGTTTTAGGGGTTTAGTTTCAAAATCTGTCTACGGACACAGATTTTCCTATTTATCTCCAAAATTTATCTTTTGTACTTAGCTGATTTTGGAACTGAGCTCTTCAATTGTACTGAGTCTTTTGGCCAATAATGCTGCCCCAAAAAAAGTGCCCGCCCCTAGCTATGTCACGGGTAGAAGTCATAGGGCTTCACTGAGAATGAGCTATAATAATTTAAATTTGTCATATTAAATTAAAATTATTTAATTATTTTCGAAACATTCTTTGGATTGGATGCACCCACTCCCCTCGGTGCACGCCACTGTCAGTAGGCGACGGTTTTTGGTCAAAGCCACATACCTAGTGAGACTGCTGATGGACGAAGAGTTGCGCCAGGTGTTAAATAAAAGGAGAAGGTGGAGTGTCCGACCCATTCGCCAAAAGAGCTGGGAGTGGAGGGCGAGTACGTTCTTCCGAGAGGGTGATGACCACATGCACTTCAGATATTTTTGCATTTCTTTTTTGCACTTTGCTGACCCGTTACCTCATACTGTGTAAACGCAGTGTATCTGTTCATTATGTAGGACTTGGGCAGTAAGGCCGGGTTTATAATTGATAGCAAGCGCGCGAGCCCCGAGCGACCAAAAAAACTGTATCCTTGTCTTCGGCCCGTTCGATTGGCACGTTGATATTCTCACTATGAATAAGTGACAGTGTTTGTCCAATGTCGCATACAGCTAACAATGTCACAGCAGAGGGTGCGACACTTGTGCCTGCTGTATATTGACTTTAAAGAGGAAGAAAAGGAGAAGGTGGAGTGTCGAAGTTATGGACCAAAAGTGCTGAAGGAAGGGCGAGTGTGATATTCTCGTGAGTGGGACACCTACATGATGAGCAGATGCATTTCAGATGTGTTTGCAGATCTTCCTTAACGTTTCGATAACCTGTTGCATTACGTCCAGCCCTTCGTTCATCATTCTGGCACCCACGTAACGTGCCTCACTTTGAAATTCGCCATTTTTTCGATAGACGGCTGCCGCGTCTGCAGCGCACGCCTAGTTAGAAATTTCTACACCCAGGGGCGTGTCTCCAGATGTGACGTCATTTTCGCCGCAAGGCCCTCACGTCAAGTATAAATTAGGCTTATCAATGCGCCAGTCTAACGCGACGTATCGGTCTGCAGAGCCAACAGCACCATACGTCACCATAGGTCTGTGACAGCAGTTTCAGGGCAGTTTGGTAATAAACATTTATAGATCGTCACAAATCAAATCGACTGACCACACCAAACTCTAACCTTAACAAAACTAACCCCTAAGCTTAACCATTTATCCTACACGCTAACCATATTAACCCCAAACCTTAACTTCCATCCTATACCTGCTGGCATAGACCTGCGGTGATGAATGGTGCTGTGGCTCTGCAACTGGATATAATTGGGTCGAACGTCTGTCCGCTCAGAGAATGCGGCACACAGCAAAGTCGCTAGTGTTAATTTAACGCTTTATATGGGTCTGCTCTTCCTATATATAGTGTCAAACACGTGCACGTGGGAAGCAGCTGAAGGGCTCACAAAGGGATAATTCCATGCCAGACCAGGGGGTGGCAGAGTGCACTGATCCTTCATCTTTTTTTATCAGCACACCAAACACGTGAAAATTCACCTGGACTTGATGATGTCACTTCCGGTTCCTGCTCCATTGACATCACTTCCCCTGCCCGGCTTTAAAACTGCCATGTTTGCCTGTTGTTGGACTGAAGTCTGTTGAGACCTGTTGTTCATTGAACCAAACTTTAATCTTTGGCTGCCTATTTCAAGTATACGGGCGGCTGCCCTCAAACCTTGTCCTGTGTTTGTCAAATCCTTTCACTATATATACAGGTGCTGGTCATAAAATTAGAATATCATGATAAAGTTGATTTATTTCAGTAATTCCATTCAAAAAGTGAAACTTGTATATTAGATTCATTCATTACACACAGACTGATGTATTTCAAATGTTTATTTCTTTTAATGTTGATGATTATAACTGACAACTAATGAAAGTCCCAAATTCAGTAACTTGGAAAATTAGAATATTGTGAAAAGGTTCAATATTGAAGACATCTGGTGCCACACTCTAATCAGCGAATTAACTCCAAACACCTGCAAAAGCCTTTAAATGGTCTCTCAGTCGAGTTCTGTAGGCTACACAATCACGGGGAAGACTGCTGACTTGACAGTTGTCCAAAAGACGACCATTGACACCTCGCACAAGGAGGGCAAGACACAAAAGGTCATTGCTAAAGAGGCTGGCTGTTCACAGAGCTCTGTGTCCAAGCACACTAATAGAGAGGAGAAGGGAAGGACAAGATGTGGTAGAAAAAAGTGGACAAGCAATAGGGATAACCGCACCCTGGAGAGGATTGTGAAACAAAAATGTGGGGGAGATTCACAAAGAGTGGACTGCAGCTGGAGTCAGTGCTTCAAGAACCACCACACACAGACGTATGCAAGACATGAGTTTCAGCTGTCGCATTCCTTGTGTCAAGCCACTCTTGAACAAGAGACAGCGTCAGAAGCGTCTCGCCTGGGCTAAAGACAAAAAGGACTGGACTGCTGCTGAGTGGTCCAAAGTTATGTTCTCTGATGAAAGTAAATTTTGCATTTCCTTTGGAAATCAAGGTCCCAGAGTCTGGAGAAAGAGAGGAGAGGCACAGAATCCACGTTGCGTGAGGTCCAGTGTAAAGTTTCCACAGTCAGTGATGGTTTGGGGTACCATGTCATCTGCTGGTGTTGGTCCATTGTGTTTTCTGAGGTCCAAGGTCAACGCAGCCGTCTACCAGGAAGTTTTAGAGCACTTCATGCTTCCTGCTGCTGACGAACTTTATGGAGATGCAGATTTCATTTTCCAACAGGACCTGGCACCTGCACACAGTGCCAAAGCTACCAGTACCTGGTTTAAGGACCATGGTATCCCTGTTCTTGATTGGCCAGCAAACTCGCCTGACCTTAACCCCATAGAAAATCTATGGGGTATTGTGAAGAGGAAGATGCAATACGCCAGACCCAACAATTCAGAAGAGCTGAAGGCCACTATCAGAGCAACATGGGCTCTCATAACACCTGAGCAGTTCCACAGACTGATCGACTCCATGCCACGCCGCATTGCTGCAGTAATCCAGGCCAAAGGAGCCCCAACTAAATATTGAGTGCTGTACATGCTCATACTTTTCATGTTCATACCTTTCAGTTGGCCAACATTTCTAAAAATCTTTTTTTTTGCATTGGTCTTAATTGATATTCTAATTTTCCGAGATATTGAATTTCGGACTTTCGAATTTTCATTAGTTGTCAGTTATAATCATCAACATTAAAAGAAATAAACATTTGAAATACATCAGTCTGTGTGTAATGAATGAATCTAATATACAAGTTTCACTTTTTGAATGGATTACTGAAATAAATCAACTTTGTCATGATATTCTAATTTTATGACCAGCACCTGTGTGTGTATATATATATATATATATATATATATATATATATATATATATATATATATATATATATATATATGTATATATATATATATATATGTACAGTACATACTTCAGTAACCCTTAAAAACACAGTAACAGGACTTTAGGGCTTGGTTGACTGTGTTACTGCCCCAGAACACCAGAGGGCGCTAGGCAATAACAATTTCTCTTCTCTCTCCTTTCTGCGTAAAGAATGATTGACACGCCTCCACCCACTTCTGGGGTCACTCCACTTGGACCCGCCTCTTCCTCCTAGGATCCATCAAAACTGGAACTGCAGCCATTTTGAACAGACTCCGTGAACTTGCAACAAAGTCTCAAATAAATTGCGCCTAACACACTTTTTTTTTCATTTTTGCGCCTTTTCCACTATTTCAATATATGGGGTTTGCCTTCGAGGTGCCCCAGACCCTTTATAATCGTCTCTTTTGTTATTACAACACACTCATAGGAAGAGTGGGCCCATATATCCCTTAAAACACATACAGTGAATTCAGAAAGTGTACAAACCTCCTCACTCTCTGCACACTTTCTTGTGTCGTTGATTGAATTTTGAATGGACACACAATACAGCTTAGAGTCCTGGGGTGCTGGAGCTCATCACAGCAGCACTCAGTCCAAGGCAGGAAACAGCTGCTGAGTGCCAGTCTGTCACAATACATTATACCCGCTGTGCTACCCATATAAGAGAATTAACATTTGCAGTGCACAATCTATTGGAATGTATCATTTCTAATGCACATAGTAATTAAAATACACTGCATTTTTCTTTCCAACATATGGTGCATTGCAAACATTTATGGTAGTAAAGTGCATTGCTTCAAATGTTTGTGCTGTGCCATCTGTTGGAATGACAAACAATGCATATGTCTCTGTTGCATGCCATTTGGTATGGGATTCACAAAAGCAGTGTTAAGATTTGTGATGCGCCATCTGTTGAAATGTCAAATGAAATGCATTTTATTACTACAAATCTTTGTGATGCACCATCTGTTGGAATGACAGAGAAGAAGCAACTGGATGCACACACAGATGCACAGACACTATCTTTGTAATAAGGTGGATTCAAATATGTGAGAACATAAAGTAGTTGGGTGGGTGACATGCCAGATGGACACTACAATGCCAGGCCATGCCAGTGTGGAAACTAAGAGGCACTTGCATGTCACACTTGGAGGTGGGGGGGATGCTGGGCTGTATTGCCCAGGTGGCATTCCATACTTGGGCATTGGGCCATCAAAGCACTCCCTTGGAACCCACATCCCGTAGGACCACCAAGTGTGTGTCTTTGAAGCACTCGTTAAGCTCGCTGATAGACTGAAAGAAACGAAGCCCACGTCTGATTTACTGAGCCTCATTTATGTGTTCGAAATGCTTTGATTTCACATTTTCTGCTCCCTCCTAATCTTATCAGTGGTCCCTCTCCTGCTTGCTCGAGTTATTTTTAGGTGGTCCCATGACTAAGCGACTCCTGATGCCAGAGGGTTTTCTCCTAATCATCAATGCCAGCTGTGACCATCCCAGGATCAGTGTGCCAACCACAATTGATCCCGTGTCCAAACTAAAATGAGACGTCTGCGCCTGTGCGGTCACCGGGTGGCACCTGGTGCCATGTGTGGTCTGTAAACAGCCTGGCATCCAGCATTTCAGTAAGGCTCTTCATCACAGCTGCATAAAACTACAAAAAAGTGGAAGAATCTGAAAGCCGAGAGAGAGGCGGCTGCCTTGTGTGCTTAATTAGCATTGAGATGGGGACCTCCATAGAAGGACATACAAGGACCCCCGTCTGGCTCACATATTTCTGCTCACTCGTAATCTTGCATCAATCCGGAAATTAGCAGCCCTGCAGCCAAAGGCTCCTCTTGTAATGAAACCTGGACTCGTCTGAGGAACTGGAGGAAGACTTGCGCTGGCAAACATTCAAACAAAGGCGCTATATGGCCAGATGAGCCACCGACTTCAGTGAAAGGCTGCAACTCAACTGCTAAAGCATTCAGCAATCAAGCTGTTCATTCTTTCATGCTTTCAGTCATTCCTTTGTTAATCAGTTTAGTCTTTCTTTCTTTCTTTCTTTGATAATTCATTCATTCATTCACCAGTCAGTTAAGTAATATATTCCTTATTCATTCAAGCTTTCAGTCATTCCTTTCTTAATCAGTTGTCATTTATTAATTCGTTCAGTCAGTCAGTCAGTAATTCATTTTTGTGTTAATCCATTCATTCATTCTTTCGTTCATTCATTCATTACTCAGTCAGTTAAGTTATTCATTCATTCATTCATTCATTCATTTGTTTATCAATCATTTCAGTAATGTATTCAATAATTCAACTGTTCATTCATTCAGTCAGTCAGTCATTTCTTAGTTAATCAATTAAATAATTCATTCATTCATTGCTCAATCAGTTAAGTATTTATTAATTCATTCATTTGTTAATCAATCAGGTAAGGACTTTATTGATTAATTCATCTGTTCATTCATTCATACTTTCTGTCATTCCTCTGTTAGTCAGTCACTTCATTCATTCATTCAATCACATAAGTGTTTTAATTATTAATTAATTCATTCATTTGTTAATCGATCAGCTGAGAAATGTATTTATTAATTCATCTGTTCATTTACTCCTGCTTTTAGTCATTCATTTGTTAATCAGTCAGTTCATTCACTCAGTCAGTCA
Organism: Erpetoichthys calabaricus; assembly: GCF_900747795.2. Classification (NCBI taxonomy): domain Eukaryota; kingdom Metazoa; phylum Chordata; class Cladistia; order Polypteriformes; family Polypteridae; genus Erpetoichthys; species Erpetoichthys calabaricus. Next base: position 209,138,249 of record NC_041399.2, on the reverse strand, counting down.
GTCATTATTTGGTTAATCAGTAATTTAATTATTCGTTCGTTCATAAATCAGTTAATAAAGTAATTAATTTCTTCGTCTATTCATGCATACAGTCATTCCTTTTATCAGTCAGTTAGGACATGAATTATTTTAATTGTTCATTATTTATTTAGTCATCCCTTTGCTAATTAGTTGAGTATTTAATTAATGAATTGACAAATTAATTACATCATTCATTCATTCATTTCCCAAATCCTGTCATTCTAATGCAGTGTCTGAGCCCTCTAAGGGTCTTCGTAGTCCACCTTTGAGGTTTTGTACCCACTCGTGTAACAGTCGAAGTTACGCCTCTCATTTGGACTCTGCCAGTTCCAGTTGTTTTTACATATATAGCGCCTTTCTTTCTTTAACAGCACTTCTGTGTCCGAGCAGATCAGGATATAGAAGGCCTTTCTTTCTTTTAAAACATGGTCGACTGCTAAGGCTAAGGCTGGGAGCAGGCGCTGATCACACCTGCCACACGACAGACCACCTGGATTGGGAGCCGAGTGCAGTGGGTGGCACCACACTGGCACGGGTTTGTGAGATTTTTTTGAAGGGTAAGGTGAGGGTGAAGTGACTGTCTACCAGGATCCATTCCACTGTCACTTAGTAATCCACAAATCAATTCATACATTCATTCATTAAGATCTTCATTAACCAATCAGCCAATCCATTGACTAATTTCCTTTTTTTGTTCGTTAGTCACTTCTTTAACTGTCCAAATCCAACTGAAGGTGCTGGAGGGTCAGTGGTGGTGGGTTTTATTGGACCGGGTTTTTATTCAGACCACAGTGCATTGTTCAAGTAGATCGGGTTATATAGTGTCTTATATAGCACCTTATATAGTGCCTTATATAGAATCTTATATTGTGCCTTATATAGCTCCATATATAGTGCCTTTCATGGATTTTACAACAGTGCCACTCTTGACTCTGCCATGTCACCCTGGCCATTTCTATGTTACACTGAAGCAACAAAAGGGACTTTGACTTGACTCAATCAATTGTGGTAACTCATATATAATTATAATAATAATAATAACTTTTATTTACTGTATATAGTGCCTTTCCCATGCCTGCCCAAACTTTCATGATTTTTTTTAATACCATTGTGGCATCCTCATGTGTCATATTAAAGATGGACACATACACACAGTGGATTCAATGTATGATGAAGCATTTCAAAGTCACTGGGAAAGGGAAAGATACAAGTAGATCGGGTTATATAGCGCCTTATATAGTGCCTTATATAGAACCTTTCATGGTTTTTACAACAGTGCCACTCTTTACTCCCCTATGTCACCCTACCATTTCTATGTTACACTGAAGCAACAAAAGGGATTTTGGCTTGACTCAATCAATTGTGGTAACTCATATATAATAATAATAATAAATTATTTATATAGCGCCTTTTATGGTTTTTACAATAGTGCCATTCTTGACTTCCCCATGTCACCCCGGCCATTTTTATGTTACAATGAAGCAACACCATGGACTTTGACTTGACTCAATCAATTGTGGTAAGTCATATATAATAATAATAATAAGGTTAGGTGCATTGGTGATCCTAAATTGTCCCTAGTGTGTGCTTGGTGTGTGTGTGTGTGTGTGTGTGTGTGTGCGCCCTGCAGTGGGTTGGCGCCCTGCCCAGGGTTTGTTTCCTGCCTTGCGCCCTGTGCTGGCTGGGATTGGCTCCAGCAGACCCCTGTGACCCTGTAGTTAGGATACAGCGGGTTGGATAATGGATGGATGGATGGATAATAATAATAATAATGCATGATAATAATGCATGTTATTTATATAGTGCCTTTCCCATGCCTTTCTGTATTTTCATGTAGCATTGTCATAATAATAATAATACATTTTATTTATTTGTAGGCGCCTTTCTAAACACTCAAGGACACCGAACAATACATAAAACACAGATTATAAACAAAAGTAAAATACAAAAATTAAAATCAGACAGAGCAATTGTAATCAAAGAGAAAAAGCAGTCTGAAACAAATGAGTTTTAAGTTGTATTCAATATTTCTAAGCTCAGATGGTAGTGAGTTCCAGAGCAACTGAATGCTCTGCTCTCCATAGTGGAAAGACAGACGAAGGAAACAGTCAAGTGGATGGAGGAAGAGGATCTAAGGGTATGGGAGGGAATGGCAACATGGAGGAGGTCAGACAGATATGGAGGGGCGAAGAGGGCCTTAAAAGTTAGAAGGAGAATTTTCGGAACTGAAGTGGAAGCCAATGAAGCTGCTGCAAAACGGGAGTGATATGGTGAATAGAGGGGGTTCTAGTAATGATGCAGGAGGGCAGCTGAATTCTGGACCAGTTGAAGCTTATAAAGAGATTTGTGAGAAAAACCAAAGAAAAGGGAATTACAATAATTGAGACGAGAAGTGAGAAGGCTGTGAACAAGGACAAGGCCTGGACAAACTGGTGAGGAAGGCAGGCTCTATTGTAGGCACTGAGCTGGACAGTTTGACATCTGTGGCGGAGCGACGGGCGCTGAGCAGACTCCTGTCCATCATGGAGAATCCACTGCATCCACTGAACAGGATCATCTCCAGACAGAGGAGCAGCTTCAGTGACAGACTGCTGTCACCGTCCTGCTCCACTGACAGACTGAGGAGATCGTTCCTCCACCACACTATGCGACTGTTCAATTCCACCCGGGGGGGTAAACGTTAAAATTATACAAAGTTATTATCTGTCTGTATACCTGAATTGTTATCACTCTTTAATTTAATATTGTTATTATCAGTATGCTGCTGCTGGAGTATGTGAATTTCCCCTTGGGATTAATAAACTATCTATCTATCTATTATATAGTGCCTTTCATATCTATCTGTCTATCTACTATATAGTGCCTTTCATATCTATCTATCTATTATATAGTGCCTTTCATATCTATCTATCTGTCTATCTATTATATAGTGCCTTTCATATCTATCTATCTATCTATTATATAGTGCCTTTCATATCTATCTGTCTATCTATTATATAGTGCCTTTCATATCTGTCTATTATATAGTGCCTTTCATATCTATCTATCTATCTATTATATAGTGCCTTTCATATCTATCTATCTGTGTATCTATTATATAGTGCCTTTCATATCTATCTATCTATTATATAGTGCCTTTCATATCTATCTATCTATCTATCTATCTATCTATCTATCTATCTATCTATCTATCTAGGATAGCAGTGGTGTGGGGTGAATACGATTAAAGTTACGTAATTGGACATACGCAGACCAGGAGATGTTATTGATGTGGGACTGAAAGGATAAAGTACTGTCAAGGATGACACCTGTGGAGAAGGGGAGACAGAGGAATTATCAGTCACAAATAAAAAATGATCAGTTTTGGATAATGTTGATTTTGTACCAATGAGGAGAACCTCAGTGTTGTCACTTGTTATTTAATTTAAGAAACTTTGAAGAAAACCAGGATTTGATTTCTGCTATGCAGTCAACAAGTGAGGAGGGTGGAAAGGAAGCAGTAGGTTTGCTAGTGAGATAGAGCTGGGGGTCATCAGTGTGACAGTGGAAGCTAATGTTCGATTTACGAAAGATATTACTGAGGGGAAGGAGGTAAATAATGAAAAGGAGGGTCCCCAGGACAGAGCCCACCTGAAGTAACAGCGGTGGGTCGGGATGTGAACGTTTTAAGCTGAACAAACTGAGTGCGGCCTGAGAGGGAGGATCTGAACCAATCTAGTGGAGTGTGGGTAATGCCAATGGAAGATCATCTATTGAGGAGAGTGGTGGGACAAATAGTGTCAAAGGCCGCCCTCGGATCAAGGAGGATGAGAATAGGAATTAAATCAGAATCAGCCGCCATAAGAAGGTCGTTAGTCATTCTTATAAGTGCCGTTTCTGTACTGTGGAGGGGACAAAAACCAGACTGGAACTGTTCATACAGATGATTTTGAGATAAATGAGAATGAAGTTTTTTCAAGAATTTTGGAAATGAAGGGTAGATTAGAAATTGGACAGAAATCACTGAAATCAGTCGGATCAGCAGCAGGTTTTTTCAGTATTGGGGTTACTGCACCAGTAGTGAGAGCAGAGTGGATTATAGCAGAGATAAAGGGGGGCCAGGGGGGGGGGGGGTCCAGGCTTGGACCAGAACTGTAGGGAGGGGGTCCAGTTGGCAGGCGGATGGCTTAGACTTACAGACGAGATCTGAGATTTCTGAGAAAGTAGGAAGCTGAAAAGTGGAAAATGAGTGAGTTGGTGGGTGAAATTCAAATGAAGGACCGGAGGAGTCCGTCCCGAGAGACTGAGGAATCTTCTGGATTGTTTCATTAAAAAAAAGGACATAAGAGAATTGCAAAAATCAGTTGAGTAAAGGTGAGAAGGTAAAGAATCAGGGGGGTGAGTGATATTATAAAGTAGTGAAAACAATGACTTGGTGTTGCCTTCATTGGAGGAAATAGTGAGAGTATAATATTTAGATTTAGTTTGGGCAGCACAGTCCTTGTAATAAAGGTGATGGTGTTTGTAAACAGAGAGTCCAGTGTTTTTATATAACTGTAACAGTTCAAGTTACCGGCCTTTGGCTTTCAAAAGTGGAAGTTCAGGTGTGAATCAGGGGGCAGAAAAGGAGAAAGAAACAGATGGAGTTTTTAATGGAGCGACAGAGTTAAGAATACCATTGAGTCCAGCGTTATAGTGTGAGACCAGTTCTTCAGGAACGTCCATAAGGGAATCAATACTAGAGGTAAGAGAGTCTAAAATAATCCTCCTTAATAAAATCCCTGCGTGTGTCCATGTGTGACTTCTGGTGAAGTGCGCATGCGCAGGGCACGGTGCGATGCTTCAAAGGCCGCCTGACGCGTCACACAAGACAGAGAGGGCGGGACCTATAAAATATCGCGCGGCCGATCCAATCGGATTTCAGTAAATGAGGTAAGACCTAAAACGTAACGCACGAAAAATCCAATCAGGTACTGAGACGCGGAGACCAGCTTCCGCAAAGAGGTGGGATTAGTGTGTGTTGTTCACTCTGAGGATGTCAGATTTGTGATATTACAATAGGATGACTTTTAAAAGTAGATTTATTTTCGCGCACATAAAATCCGTTGCTGGGGAGACGCCATACATACAATAATCAGCTGCACGCCAGCACAGATTAAAATACTTGCTGGAGAGACGTATTACTGTGAGAGAAAATTAAAGGCACACAATACAGTGACGCATATTACAGGCACATACAAGCCAGGATTACTGTAATAGAAAATAGACAGTCAGTTGCCATTTAATATAGACTGTTCCTACTAATGTTTATGCACTACTATTCTAGCGCCCATTATTGTAACAGGCTTAATGTCTAGTATTCTTAATATTACTGAAAGACAGGAGACGGGAAAGCTTAGTGCTGGAAAGTGCAAGTTTAACATTAAATGAAATAAGAAAGTGATCAGTTATGGGGACTTCATCCTCATGTGTCATATTAAAGGTGGACACATCCACACAGTGGATTCGATGTATGATGAAGCATTTCAAACTCACTGGCAAAAAGGGGAAGATACAAGTAGACCGGGTTATATAGCGCCTTTAATATACAGAGCGTCCAGAAAGTATTCACAGCGCATCACTTTTTCCACATTTTGTTATGTTACAGCCTTATTCCAAAATGGATTAAATTCATTTTTTCCTCAGAATTCTACACACAACACCCCATAATGACAACGTGAAAAAAGTTTACTTGAGGTTTTTGCAAATTTATTAAAAATGAAAAAACTGAGAAATCCCATGTCCATAAGTATTCACAGCCTTTGCTCAATACTTTGTCGATGCACCTTTGGCAGCAATTCCAGCCTCAAGTCTTGTTGAATATGATGCCACAAGCTTGGCACACCTATCCTTGGCCAGTTTCACCCATTCCTCTTTGCAGCACCTCTCAAGCTCCATCAGGTTGGATGGGAAGCGTCGGTGCACAGCCATTTTAAGATCTCTCCAGAGATGTTCAATCGGATTCAAGTCTGGGCTCTGGCTGGGCCACTCAAGGACATTCACAGAGTTGTCCTGAAGCCACTCCTTTGATATCTTGGCTGTGTGCTTAGGGTTGTTGTCCTGCTGAAAGATGAACCGTCGCCCCAGTCTGAGGTCAAGAGCGCTCTGGAGCAGGTTTTCATCCAGGATGTCTCTGTACATTGCTGCAGTCATCTTTCACTTTATCCTGACTAGTCTCCCAGTCCCTGCCGCTGAAAAACATCCCCACAGCGTGATGCTGCCACCACCATGCTTCACTGTAGGGATGGTATTGGCCTGGTGATGAGCGGTGCCTGGTTTCCTCCAAACGTGACACCTGGCATTCACACCAAAGAGTTCAATCTTTGTCTCATCAGACCAGAGAATTTTCTTTCTCATGGTCTGAGAGTCCTTCAGGTGCCTTTTGGCAAACTCCAGGCGGGCTGCCATGTGCCTTTTACTAAGGAGTGGCTTCCATCTGGCCACTCTACCATACAGGCCTGATTGGTGGATTGCTGCAGAGATGGTTGTCCTTCTGGAAGGTTCTCCTCTCTCCACAGAGGACCTCTGGAGCTCTGACAGAGTGACCATCGGGTTCTTGGTCACCTCCCTGACTAAGGCCCTTCTCCCCCGATCGCTCAGTTTAGATTGCCGGCCAGCTCTAGGAAGAGTCCTGGTGGTTTCGAACTTCTTCCACTTACAGATGATGGAGGCCACTGTGCTCATTGGGACCTTCAAAGCAGCAGAAATGTTTCTGTAACCTTCCCCAGATTTGTGCCTCGAGACAATCCTGTCTTGGATGTCTACAGACAATTCCTTTGACTTCATGCTTGGTTTGTGCTCTGACATGAACTGTCAACTGTGGGACCTTCTATAGACAGGTGTGTGCCTTTCCAAATCATGTCCAGTCAACTGAATTTACCACAGGTGGACTCCAATGAAGCTGCAGAAACATCTCAAGGATGATCAGGGGAAACAGGAGGCACCTGAGCTCAATTCTGAGCTTCATGGCAAAGGCTGTGAATACTTATGTACATGGGATTTCTCAGTTTGTTTATTTTTAATAAATTTGCAAAAAACCTCAAGTAAACTTTTTTCACGTTGTCATTATGGGGTGTTGTGTGTAGAATTCTGAGAAAAAAAATGAATTTAATCCATTTTGGAATAAGGCTGTAAAATAACAAAATGTGGAAAAAGTGATGCACTGTGAATACTTTCAGGGTGCACTGTAGCACCTTTCATGGTGTTTGCAATAACGTCACACTTTAGCCTGCTTGTCACCAGTGCCATCCCTAGGGTTTTCAGTGCCCAGGGACAACTGAAGATTTTGCACTACCTCCTGTCTGCTAAAACGCAATGGGGAAGGGAAAGAAAATTTTAAAATGGCACCCCCTGGATGTTGTCCCCCCTTGCCCCAAGCTACGCCAGTGCTTGTCACCCATGGCCATTTTTACTTTACATTGAAACTATATCATGGACTTTAGCTCAGTGGGAAAAAGAAAGCTAAAATTAGATCAAGTGATGTAGCGCCTTTCATTTTGTCTTTAATTGCAGCATTGCATTGTCCTGTGTCACATTCAAGATGAGGAATCTCGCTGGATTCAGTTTATGGTGAAGCATTTCAATGTCACTGGGAAAAGGAAAAGATAAAAGATAAAGAAGAGCCCGAGGACTGGGCGTGGAGGAGCAGCCCTCCTATCAGCTGGGCCATCTGCTGAGGCCAAGTCTCTGGACATTAATCATGGAGGAAGGTGTCACCTTGAGGTGGGTGAGGGAGGAAGTGTGCGTGGCACCCTGGCCTTGTGATAAGCCCTCTGCTGACACACAGAAGGGGGGCTGCCCTGGACACGACTGGCCGGACGTGAGTGTCGTCTGGGGCGGCGGTGCTGGTGCTGGTGGTGGGACGGCTCTTTGTGTTGCTTCACCCAAGTTTCACTTCTGGACTCTCTGAATTGTCACAGCCAATGTTGTGGTGTTTGACTGCAGTGACACACATCTGTGGGCTCCGCTAGCCCGGCGGGTCACCCTGCCAAGTTCCTTCACGGGCCTGGTGATGTCAAAGTGAACTTGAGGTGCTCAGCATGAAAAGGGCACGTTCTAAAATGATGTTTAAGACACAAAGACACAGGACGGGGCAGGGCTCATTTATGGGATAGGGGTTAGGGGCAGTCACTGATACATCGCATTGACACACCCACCACATGACATTAAGGGCATCTTCAACATCACCTGGGCACGGGCTAACTGCTGAGCCACTCTGACTCGCTCATTTCACGACGGCTTAGTACCTTCAGGCTGCTGCAGTGTCACCTACTGATAGGGGAAAGGCACTATATAATAGATAGATAGATATGAAAGGCACTATATAATAGATAGATAGACAGACATGAAAGGCACTATATAATAGATAGAGAGATAATGAAAGTCACTATATAATAGATAGATAGACAGACATGAAAGGCACTATATAATAGATAGATAGATAGATAGATAGATAGATAGATAGATAGATAGAAGACATGAAAGGCACTATATAATAGATAGACATGAAAGACACTATATAATAGATAGATAGATAGATTTAAAAGGAATTATGTAATAGAGGGGTAGAGGTCAAGAACTATACAAGAGTGGGGTGTTAAGTTAGATTTGAAAGGCACTATATAATAGATAATTAGATGGAGATAACAGGCACCATATATTAAATATGAAAGTCATTCTATAAAAGCTAATGATGAAAGGCACTATATTATAAACAGACAGATTTTAAAGGCACTGTATAACAAATATGAAATGCATTACATAACAGCTGGAGATGAAAGGCACTTTATAATTGATAAGATACTGTATAGGACAATCAAAGGTACTATATTATAATAAACTTGAAAGGTACTAGAAAATAGATTGCTTGATAGGAAAGGCACTATACTATATAACAGAAATTAAATTCATACTATAATAACAAAGTGAAAGGCATTATATGATGGAAAGATAAACAGAAATGGAAGTCATTATATTATAAAAGATAGATTTGAAAGGCACTAGATAACATTTTGGATGATAGGAAAGGCGTTATGTAACTGATAAAAATTAAAATCACAATATGATAGATAAATACAAAAGGCATTATATAATCTACACAGACCCCCTTCGACTCTGATTGGCCAGTTTGGTAACGATGTATTTCCTGAAATGTGTTTCTCTGTTCGTGAAAGGACACAGCAGCACTAGAGAAGGTCCAGAGAAGAGCGACTGGGCTGATTCAGGGCTACAGGGGATGAGTTATGAGGGAAGATTTAAAGGCCCCTTCTTCAGGCAAGAATAGATAGATAGATAGATAGATAGATAGATAGATAGATAGATAGATAGATAGACAGGAAAGGCACTATATGATAGATAGATAGATAGATAGATAGATAGATAGATAGATAGATAGATAGATAGATAGATAGATAGATAGATAGACAGGAAAGGCACTATATGATAGATAGATAGATAGATAGATAGATAGATAGATAGATAGATAGACATGAAAGGCACTATATAATGCATATAGATAGATAGATAGATGTGAAAGGCACTATATAATAGATAGATAGATAGATAGATAGATAGATAGATAGATAGATAGATAGATAGATAGATAGATAGATATGACAGGCACTATATGATAGATAGATAGATAGATAGATAGATAGATAGATAGATAGATAGATAGATAGATAGATAGATAGACAGGAAAGGCACTATATGATAGATAGATAGATAGATAGATAGATAGATAGATAGATAGATAGATAGATAGATAGACAGGAAAGGCACTATATGATAGATAGATAGATAGATAGATAGATAGATAGATAGATAGACATGAAAGGCACTATATAATGCATATAGATAGATAGATAGATGTGAAAGGCACTATATAATAGATAGATAGATAGATAGATAGATAGATAGATAGATAGATAGATAGATAGATAGATAGATAGATAGATAGATATGACAGGCACTATATGATAGATAGATAGATAGATAGATAGATAGATAGATAGATAGATAGATAGATAGATAGATAGATCTTTATTGTCATTGTCACTTTTACAAAGGAGCAACGAAATTGAAGGTGCAATCGACTCAGTGTGAGGCATAAGAGTTACAAAGACAAAAAGACAAGAAGAGAGAAAATAATAACAAACCGAATAGTAATAAATATACAGATTGCACTTGTTGAATATGGGTGCCCTTTGCTAATAATATTCGTATTAATTTTAAATATCTTAGGAGAGGAAACTCGCTCAGTTTCTGGATACAACTTAGGACTTTTAACAATGGTTTTCAGTCTTTGACTTGAGATAGAGCATTTCTTAGGACTTTTTGTATTCATCCCTTAGGCATTTCAAATTTAATATATTTATTAATTTTTACATCTTGTCTGAAGAAGAGGCCTGAGTTGCCTCGAAAGCTGACATATTGTAATCTTTTTAGTTAGCCAATAAAAGGTGTCATTTTGCTTGACTTGTCATTACATTCATAATGGCTAACACGTACACCACCCTAGTACTACAGTTTAAGCAAAAGAAGATGAAGAGGAGACCTGACTGAAGTGTTTAAAATGATGAAGGGCATTAGTCCAGTGGCGGTGACTTTAAAATGAGCTCATCAAGAACACGGGGACACAGTTGGAAGCTTGTGAAGGATGAATTTCACACAAACATTAGGAAGTTTTTCTTTACTCAAAGAACGATAGACACTTGGAATAAGAGACCAAGTCATGTGGTGGGCAGTCAGACTTTACGGACTTTCAAAACTTGACTTGATGTTATTTTAGAAGGACTAAGGGGGCAGGACTGTTGACCTTTGATGGCCCGGATGGCCTCCTCTTCTCGAATGTTCCTGACTGTCCACGTGAAGAGCCCCAGAGTGTATTTGCGTGTGGTTCACTCCAACAGAAACACCTGAATTAACAGACTCGGCACGCGGCCACATCTGTCCTGAACTTTTGGACGCTGGGGGTGCACAGGAGCTGAGCTGCCGGTCCCAAAGTTCACTTTCTGGTGTTCCCACCTTGTCGGCTACAAACCTGTACGTCGCATCTTTCCTGTGAAATACACGAGAAGTGAGTGTGACCAACATGTGAACAGAAGGACGCCGTGCAAAGAGGACACTCGTCACCTGTCGCCGCAAAGCGTGCAGAAGAAGGAGCTTCTGGCTTGGCGGCCGTGCAGATGCGTGGTGCTCAGTTTGTGCAGAACGACGGCGCGTTTTAATGAATGAATCGTCGAGACGAAAACCACATCCTTAATAAAAAAATAAAAAAAAAGACCAAAAATGGCACAGGCAGCATGTCGTGGAAACGCTCGTACTCCTCTGCTCGGCTCTTCACACCTCTCGCGTTTCTCTTTCAATTTTCTTTGCACGTTTTTAGCAGAAGCGAAGTGGAAAGCCGTGCATGGCATCAGCCGGGGCCTCGAGCGGACAGATAAATGAGCGGGTGGGCATCCATCTTTAGAGGGGCACAAAATAAAAAGAAACAAAGAAAAGAAAAAATGAAAGCTTTAAACGGCCGTGTGAAAAAGTAAACGCACCCCCCTGAAAATGTTTGTTCATTTTTACCCTCTGTGCACATATCGAGATTTGATTTTCATTAGAGCGGGATCTTTAACAAAGGTGACATGACAAATTTCATAATTTAAATACACAATTTTGCCCCTCCCATACCATTTATCACAACCTCAAATACCCCAAATTACAGTATCTCACATTTTTGTAAATATTTTATGATATCTTTTCATGGGCCAACACTGAAGATATGACACTTTGACACAATGTAAAGTAGTCCGTGTACAGCTTGTATCACAGTGTAAATTTGCTGTCCCCTCAAAATAACTCAACACACAGCCATTAAAGTCTAAACCACTGGCAACAGAAGTGAGTACACCCCTAAGTGACAAATGTCCAAATTGTGCCCAATTAGCCATTTTCCCTCCCCGGTGTCATGTGACTTGTTCGTGTTACAAGGTCTCAGGTGTGTTAAATTTGGTGTTATCGCTCTCACACTCTCTCATACTGGTCACTGGAAGTTCAACATGGCACCACATGGCAAAGAACTCTCTGAGGATCTGAAATCAAGAATTGTTGCTCTACATAAAGATGGCAAGAAGATTGGCAACACCCTGGTGGCCAAGACCATACAACAGTTTAGCAGGACAGGCTCCTCTCAGAACAAGCCTCCCCATGGTCGACCAAAGAAGTTGAGTGCCCGTGCTCAGCGTCATATCTTTTGAAAATAGACGTATGAGTGGTGCCAGCATTGCTGCAGAGGGGGGTCAGCCTGGCAGTGCTCCGACCATGCGCCCGCTGCACACTGCATCACATTGGTCTGCATGGCTGTCGTCCCAGAAGGAAGCCTCTTCTAAAGATGATGCACAAGAAAGCTTTACTGAAGACAAGCAGACTAAGCACATGGATTACTGGAACAGTCCTGTGGTCTGAGGAGACCAAGATCAACTTATTTGGTTCAGATGGTGTCAAGTGTGTGTGGCGCAAACCAGGTGAGGAGTACAAAGACAAGTGTGTCTCTTCTACAGTCAAGCATGGTGGTGGGAGTGTCGTGGTTTGGGGCTGCAGGAGCGCACTGGGGAGCTACAGTTCATTGAGGGAACCATGAATGCCAACATGTACTGTGACATACTGAAGCAGAGCCTGAAGCCCTCCCTTCGGAAACTGAACATGATAACGACCCCAAACACACCTTCAAGACCACCACTGCCTTGCTAAAGAAACTGAGGGTGAAGGTGCTGGACTGGTCAAGCATGTCTCCAGACCTAAACCCTATTGAGCATCTGTGGGGAAGGTGGAGGAGCACAAAGGTCTCTAACGTCCACCAGCTCCGTGATGTCATCATGGAGGAGTGGAAGAGGATTCCAGTGGCGACCTGTGAAGCTCGTGTGAACTCCATGCCCAAGAGAGTTAATGGTGGCCACACTTTGGGCACAATTTGGACATTTTTCACTTAGGGGCGTACTCAGTTTTGTTATTAGACATTAATGGCTGTGTGTTGAGTTATTCAGAGGGGGACAGCACATTTACACTGTGATACAAGCTGTACGCGGACTACTTTACATTGGGTCAAAGTGTCATATCTTCAGTGTTGTCCCATGAAAAGATATCATTAAATATTTACAGAACTGTGAGGGGTGTACTCACTTTTGTGTGATACTGTAAAATCAGCTGCAGCCAATTAGAACATCGTTCAGAGAGAATCTTGTCAGAGCTCATCTTACTTACACCTCGGACACTTAGTTTGGTTTACCTGTTGGTTTTTTTTTTTGGGTTTGTGCCCTCTACCCACCATAACCTATCATCATGAGTGAAAGCTTTAGATAACTCAAAAATGTCGATCTCTGGTTTTCGAAACAGAGCTACAAGGACCAGCAAACCAGACTGGTCTGACAACACAGTGGCGCTGGACAAGAAGGGTCAGAACAGACCGGACTTGTTAAAGAGACTCCACAGCAAGTTGCCGGAAATGTTCTACCAGTCCATAGTAGCCCACTGTGGCGTTCTACGCTGTGGTCACCTGGAGAAGCAACTTGAGACTCAAAAGGAACACAACGTCGGAACAAACGTATCGGGACCGGCTGCTCCATCACAGGGTGAGCCCTGGACATGCTGGAAACTGTCGTGGAATAGGGGATGGTGGAACAATTAGATGCCATCATGAAAAAATCCCCTCCAGGTGGTGCACTCTACGAACAGGCTCATTCCACTATGGTGGGCTAAGAGACGCCTCAGGGGGTCTTTTTCTGCTATCAGAGAATTCAAATGCTTTACTCGTTACGTAAATTTTTTGGTTTGCGTCACCCCCCCATAACCTATCATCTACGGGGGAGGAGTGAAAGCTTTAGAATTGTCAAAAATTTCGATCTTCGGTTTTTGAGGGATCTCGACGTTTTAGGGTCCCCTGATACCAAAAACATCGATATCTCGATGACGATTGTGCGTCTGTCTGTCTGTGTGTCACAGTTTCTAGAGCTGGATGGAAAAACACCAAACTCGAAACTTACGCCCGTTATGAGATGACGACGTGCCGATTCGTTTTTGAGCCAAATCGTGCAAAAGAAAGAGGAACTCCAGAGGACCCCTCAAATACCGCAATTCTGCAATGAATTATGAGTTCTTCTCATCAATTGTTATCGTAATTACCGATTTTATTATCAGAAAGATCAGCATCAGAGCGTTAAATAATTACTGAAATGTTATCGAACAGTTGGGGTAACTTGGTACTGAGGGTGCAAAGCCTACTGACGCTCACGTACAAATTTTTTGCCCTTTGTTTTACTTCTGTAATAACTGAATTTTTCGTGATTTGTTCTTTTTTTTTAAATTCTTTATAACCTTTTCAAAATTTAATTTGTTGGAATTTGAAATTTCGTTTGGTACAGTTCGTGTTTGACTCATGCTGGATCCCACCTCGCCAACTCATTAGCTGTTCGATTTTGGGAAACCTGTAAAAAGACGCAGCTACGTCCACTAAGACAAACTGAAGGCTTACTGCTAATACTACAAAGCTGGCCGCACTGTGAGGATTCTGTGTTTTTATCTCTCCAGTGTCTTCAGTACCATCCAGCCATCTATGTTAGGAGTAAACTCAGAGATATGCAGGTGGACGAGTCTACGGTGTCCTTTTTAAGTGGGCCATCCATCGGACAGACTGCAGCTTGTGAGAGTTCAGGACTGAGTGAGCAACACTGGAGCACCACTAGGAATAGGCCTGGGTCCTTTACTCTTAACTCTGTACACCTCAGACTATAAATGTAACACCAGGGGCCTCACGTATAACGGCGTGTGTAGAACTCACACTATAACATGGCGTAAGCACAAAAGCCGGAATGTGCGTACGCACAGAAAAATCCAGATGCAGGAATCTGTGCGCACGCAAACTTTCACGTTCTTCTGCTACATAAATCCCCGATCAGCGTGAAAAGTAACGCACGTGCACGCGCCTTCTGTCCCACGCCAACTCCTCCCAGAATTACGCCTCTTTGAATATGCAAATCAATATAAATAGCCTTCTGTGTAAAGACAATGGGAAAAGCACGGGGGAAAATATAAGAATTTCAGCGAATACCAAGTGGAGGCAAAGGAAAAACGTACTATTTGTTGGTTTAAACAGTGATATAATCAACAAAAGAAAGTTGATCGAGTGACAGAGTGTCGGAGAAACTCGAAAGATCAAATTCACAAAGTCGCACAGTGCCCGAAATAAAAAAGAAATCACATATCAAAGTCGCCGTGAAAAGGCGAGTCGTAGCCCACCGTCTGAGTGTCATGTGAAAGCTTATTAGGGTACAGACAAAAAAAAGGCATACAGTGGGGGAAAAAAGCACAAAATGTCAACTTTAATCTCGAAATTTCCACTTTAATCACGTAGTTTATTTTGCCATTAAAGTAGAACATCATAAACTTCATCTTAAAATCGTTTAATTTACTAGTTTCTCAAATCCCATTGTAACTAAAGTAGGACGTTAAATGCTTTGTTGTGTGTTTGATCTTCTATGTGCTCTGTGAGTGTGAATCAGTACGTGCTTCCGTTCTTTCTCTTTCTCCGACAGGACACATACTCCATTACATTCGTGATATTACAGCTCTCTGAATAATTAAAATACTGAGATGTATACGTGATATCTTTTTCATGATGATAGGAATGAAAGCATGTTATTAAACATGGGAACACGGTGGCGCAGTACTTGTTCATGTCTCACACAAGAGGCTTGCTGCGCCATGCGCGACCGTCACTGAAATAATTTATCACAGCAGTACTGTCTCTTTCAAACGTACTAACCTCCAATTCCTGTCCTTACTTTTCTTTCTCCAAATACCCAATCGCCACACAATCAGCTCTGTGATAGACGTGAAGCCATCTGTAAGCTTAGAACTTCGATTCTTCAAAACTTTTAAGGAACACTGAAATATCTTAGTAGTACGTGTTTAATTATTCTATCCGTCTCCTTCCAGTGTCGCGTCAGCACCAGTAATAATACAATGCAATGCAGGAACAATTACTGAACTAGCTAGCGCTGCGGCACCGTGTCCTCACACATTTAATTATTAACAATAAAGATTATTTGAATGAAGTTAAAGTTTTATCTGTATAATATAATCAACATATTTTGCTGCATTTTATCTTAAAAATGATATCGTCATCATATGTAAATACGCACTTTATAAAGTGGCTCAGGTTGTGCAATATTATAACTGTAGTGCAAGTTTACAGTGAGGTAATTGTAGTTATAAGTAGAAACAGTTCTACAAGGAGCACTTGATGGACTGATTGAGTGCATTTATAGTTCTTGGGATGAAACGTTTTCTAAACCGCGAAGTCCGTACAGGAAAGTCTCTGAAACGTTTTGCCGTGGCTCAGGCAGCGTCTGCTTCATGCTGTATACCGATAATTCTCTTTCCGATCAGCTGCTGCTGTGATTCCCCACTCAGATACAGTGATAGAAATACTCCGAGTGGTGCAGTGAGAGTAACATGGAAAAAGATGATCCGCTGTGGCAACCCTTAACGGGAGCAGCTAAAACAAGAAGAAGATGCAGTGAGAGTAACAACGTTAAAGCAGTTGTGGTATTTGGAATACTATGGCTATTCCCTGGACCATTATATTGCTGCAGGTTAATTACAATCAGATGCATTACACTAATAAACAATATGCAGTTAGTTTCAGGGTATTTATAAAGCCACGTCAGGAATGTGGATCTAAGAAAGAAAGGGTGACCACACAGGAACAGTAGCACTGCTTTGACACTGGGTGCCGCCAGTCTGCAAAACCGAGCGGAGAAATTGCGTACACCAGGGTATGAGGTACCATGGAAATGTGCATGGCTTTACGCCAAGTTTAGGTTTTATACGTTTTGAGCGTGGAAACGTTCGTACGCAACATTTCTGTGCGTACGTACCGTTTATACATGAGGCCGCAGGTCATGTCACTTGCAGAAATTCTCAGATGATTCTGGAGTTATGGGTTGTATTGATAAAGCAGAAGAGACAGAGTAGTGGAGACAGGTGGAGAATTGAAGAAATTACTTATTGACTTTTGCCACACCAAAGAGCACCTATGTCCGATGGGGGGGGGGGGGTCCACATTAATGACAGGGTGGGCTAATCCTATAATGCAGAGGAACTATAGAAGAAAGGACAGAGCAGAGCTTCTATTTTTGCTTTGCACCCTCCTCAACCGTAACCTGTCGTCTATGGGGGGGAAAGTTTTAGATTCGTGAAAAATGTTGATATCCGGTTTTCAATGGATCTCGACATTTTAGGGTCCCCTGATACTAAAAACATCGATATCTCTGTGGTGTGTGTCTGTGTGTCTGTCACAGTTTCTAGAGCTAAAAGGATTGGATGGAAAAACGCCAAACTCGAAACTTACGCCTGGTATGAGATGCCGATGTGCCGATTCGTTTTTTAAACCAAATCGTGCAAAAGGAGCTCTAGAGGAACTCTCAGCTACCATAATTCTGCAATGAATTACGAATTCTTCTCATCAATTGCTATCGTAATGAACAATATTTTTATCAGAAAGATCAGCATCAGAGCGGTAAATAATTACTGAAAATATTATGAAACAGTTGGGGTAACTTGGTTCCCGAGGAAGCAAAGCCTACTGACGCTCACGGATGAATTTTGTTTTTATTAAAGAGTGTGTTTTATCAAAAGAGTTTTCTGGGGCCTTCAGAAAGAAGGTTCTAGATGCCTGTGAGTGTTGGAATGACCCTAAACAATTGGACCCCAAACAACCACTCCATTTTCCAGGAGATCATCCACAAGGGGATGAGATTTCAAACAACTGCCAGCTTGTCCAGGCCAGTCCACCCTCTTCTCCACTGGCAAGTTTAGCCTGAGAGTAGAACAACGAGATGTTAGAACGGAGTCTCTAAGAACCTTGGAGTTTCATCATGGGACGTCCAGGTAGCTGCCACCACTGTTGAGGTCAAAGTGCATGAGTCTACTGTTACAATTGCGCTGTGTGCTAGCTGGCATGGGCTCCAGCAGACCCCTGTGACCCCAAGTGGGTTAGAAAACGACTGACTGACTGACTGACTGACTGACTGACTGACTGACTGACTGACTGACTGATGACACTTCAACCTCCATTTATTTATTTAGATAAAGCGCTGCACTGATTTGTACTTTGGCCTTTTGAGACCCTGTATTTTGACTTTTTGTTTTTTTACACCACTATGTGGCCCTCATTTGCTCGGCTCATCCTCAGTTCTGACTATCGAGTTGTTGATCTGAGATGTGGAAAGTTCAAGAAGGGTAAGACTGGACGAAGATTGCAGGAGAGACAAGGGCAGGGGATTTCCAGCGAGAGGCGAAAACAGCAAAATCGCAAGGGTAGTAGTCGTGATACACGGAGGAGAGTTTCGCCCTCTGTGGCGCGGTCACTTTGTGGTCATGCGGAATGTCCTTTGGGGTATCTGATTGCTCACAACATTCCACAGAATTTCTGCCAGATTGACTGAAGTGACAATACGTTCAGATAGGTAAGCAGGGCCTCTGCCATTTAAGGGAGGATTTTGAAATCAGTCCTAAACTTAACCGGGAGCCAATGCAAGGACTTGAGGACAGGAGTTATGTGTTTGCACTTTCTAGTTCTTGTAATAACTCTTACAGCAGCATTTTGAACAAACTGTTTAAAGAGCGATTTGAACAGGCAGTGAACAGGAGTGAGTTCTACAAGACATAAACACATGAATGGATTTCTCAGTTTCCTCCGTGTTTAGAAAACGTTTTCACTGTTTTAAGATGGAAAAAAAAACAGGTCGTTTTCTAGCCCACTTAGTCCTGAGCAGGATCACGACGGGGGGATGGCGGGGTGCTGGAGCCTATCCCAGTTACGTAGTTACGTAGCTTAAGGGGCAAAGCAGGAAGAATCCCTGGACAGGGTGCCAGTCCATCTTAGGATGAATACACACACACACACACACACACACATACCAGGGTCAATTTATCATCACCTAAACCTCACAATGTTCCAGTGTGGTGCTGAGGTGTCACCCATTACATGGCTGCTCTTGGGTCCCAATCCGGGTGGTCCGTCGTGCGGTGGGTGTGACAACGCGCATAGATAGATAGATAGATAGATAGATAGATAGATAGATAGATAGATAGATAGATAGATAGATAGATAGATAGATAGATAGATAGATAGATAGATAGATAGATAGATAGATATTTCCGTCCCTCTCTCCACCTCTCTCTCTCTCACCCTCTCCCTCTCTCTCTCTCTCTCTCTCCCCCTCTCTCCCCCCCTCTCTCTAACTCTTTCTCTCCCTCTCTCTAACTCTATCCCTCACTCCCTCTCTCTAACTCCCTCTCTTTCTCTCTCTCCCTCCCTCTCTCTAACTCTATCACTCTCTCTAACTCTCTCTCTGTCCCTCCCTCTCTCTAACTCTCTCTCTCCATCCCTATCTCTAACTCTATCCCTTTCTCCATCTCTCTTTCTCTCCATCCCTATCTCTAACTCTATCCCTCTCTCCATCTCTCTTTCTCTCCATCCCTATCTCTAACTCTATCCCTCCCTCCCTCTCTCTAACTCTCTCCCTCTCTCTAACTCTATTCCTCCATCTCTCTCTCTCTCTCTCTCCATCCCTATCTCTAATTATATCCCTCTCTCCATCTCTCTCTCTCTCTCCATTCCTATCTCTAACTCTATCCCTCCCTTCCTCTCTCCTTCTACACTGCATTACAGCATATTTTGGACCGTCGGAGGAAGCCCATGTAGACACGGGGAGAACATGCAAACTCCACTCAGGGAGGATCCAGGATGTGAACCCTGGCTTCCTTACTGGGAGACAGCAGTGCCACCTTGTGCCACCCAGTATGTAAAGTGAAAGCAATAAAGTACTGAGCCCTGCGGGACACCATATTTAACTCCTGTGTAGAATGATGGAGTCCTGTCAGCACAATTATGTACGCACTTGAATCGATTAATTAAGAAAATAAGAACAGAACTGGGCAAGGACAGAGTCCATGAGTCCAATGTCAGTTAGTAACACAGACTGGTCAGTGGTGTCAAACACCGCGCTTACATCCAACAGCATCATTACGGTGGAATTTCCTTCAGAATGTCGTTTAGCTCCGTTTCTGTAGTATGACCAGTGCGGTCAAATCAGTATGATTTTTTTTTTTTAGCTTAACCTAATGTGCACATCTTTGGGAAGTGGAAAGTAAACTGGAGTAACTGGAAAAAAAGTAAAAATGGGGAGAACCTGCAAACTCTTCTCCAGACTGGGATTTCAACCTGGTCTCTGTGAGCCGATGCTCCATTATTAGCACTTTCTGCTGCTAATTAGGAGAGTCTGATGGCCATCTCAGCAATTGCGGACACTCCAATTTCTGTCATTTGTCCTGGGACAGATGTCACCGTCCAGTCCTGATAATTGTATTCTTCTACATTTGGATTCATTTCAGTCCCAAAGATATCACGTCCTGGTGAGCTGACAGCACATGTAATGAAGACTATGGAGCAGCTGCTGCTTCACCACCTGAGGCCACAGGTCTGTCATGCCCTCGACCCTCTGCAGTTTGCATACCAGGAGAAGGTGGGAACGGAGGATGCCATCATCTACATGCTACACCGATCCCTCTCTCACTTGGACAGAGGCAGTGGTGCTGTAAGAATTACAGTGCATCCAGAAAGTATTCATAGCACATCATTTTTTCCACATTTTGTTATGTTACAGCCTTATTCCAAAATTGATTAAATTCATTATTTTCCTCAGAATTCTACACACAACACCCCATAATGACAACGTGAAAAAAGTTTACTTGAGGTTTTTGCAAATTTATTAAAAATAAAAAACTGAGAAATCCCATGTCCATAAGTATTCACAGCCTTTGCTCAATACTTTGTTAATGCACCTTTGGCAGCAATTCCAGCCTCAAGTCTTGTTGAATATGATGCCACAAGCTTGGCACACCTATCCTTGGCCAGTTTCACCCATTCCTCTTTGCAGCACCTCTCACGCTCCATCAGGTTGGATGGGAAGCGTCGGTGCACAGCCATTTTAAGATCTCTCCAGAGATGTTCAATCAGATTCAAGTCTGGGCTCTGGCAGGGCCACTCAAGGACATTCACAGAGTTGTCCTGACGCCACTCCTTTGATATCTTGGCTGTGTGCTTAGGGTCGTTGTCCTGCTGAAAGATGAACCGTCGCCCCAGTCTGAGATCAAGAGCTCTCTGGAGCAGGTTTTCATCCAGGATGTCTCTGTACATTGCTGCAGTCATCTTTCCCTTTATCCTGACTAGTCTCCCAGTCCCTGCCGCTGAAAAACATCTCCACAGCATGATGCTGCCACCACCATGCTTCACTGTAGGGATGGTATTGGCCTGGTGATGAGCGGTGCCTGGTTTCCTCCAAACATGACGCCTGGCATTCACACCAATGAGTTCAATCTTTGTCTCATCAGACCAGAGAATTTTCTTTCTCATGGCCTGAGAGTCCTTCAGGTGCCTTTTGGCAAACTCCAGGTGGGCTGCCATGTGCCTTTTACTAAGGAGTGGCTTCCGTCTGGCCACTCTACCACACAGGCCTGATTGGTGGATTGCTGCAGAGATGGTTGTCCTTCTAGAAGGTTCTCCTCTCTCCACAGAGGACCTCTGGAGCTCTGACAGAGTGACCATCAGGTTCTTGGTCACCTCCCTGACTAAGGCCCTTCTCCCCTGATTGCTCAGTTTAGATGGCTGGCCAGCTCTAGGAAGAGTCCTGGTGGTTTCGAACTTCTTCCACTTACGGATGATGGAGGCCACTGTGCTCATTGGGACCTTCAAAGCAGCAGAAATTTTTCTGTAACCTTACCCAGATTTGTGCCTCGAGACAATCTTGTCTCAGAGGTCTACAGACAATTCCTTTGACTTCATGCTTGGTTTGTGCTCTGACATGAACTGTCAACTGTGGGACCTTCTATAGACAGGTGTGTGCCTTTCCAAATCATGTCCAGTCAACTGAATTTACCACAGGTGGACTCCAATGAAGCTGCAGAAACATCTCAAGGATGATCAGGGGAAACAGGATGCACCTGAGCTCAATTCTGAGCTTCATGGAAAAGGCTGTGAATACTTATGTACATGGGATTTCTCAATCTTTTTATTTTTAATAAATTTGCAAAAATCTCAAGTAAGCTTTTTTCACATTGTCATTATGGGGTGTTGTGTGCAGAATTCTGAGGAAAAAAATGAATTTAATCCATTTTGGAATAAGGCTGTAACATAAGAAAATGTGGAAAAAGTG
The DNA here is from genome assembly GCF_900747795.2 of Erpetoichthys calabaricus. NCBI lineage: Eukaryota > Metazoa > Chordata > Cladistia > Polypteriformes > Polypteridae > Erpetoichthys > Erpetoichthys calabaricus. The sequence continues at coordinate 209,115,948 of NC_041399.2, read as the reverse complement.
ATGCGCTGTGAATACTTTCTGGATGCACTGTATGTTTCTAGACTTCTCTAGCGCCTTCAACACCATCCAACCTCTGCTCCTTAGGGACAAGCTGACAGAGATGGGAGTAGATTCATACCTGGTGGCATGGATTGTGGACTATCTTACAGACAGACCTGCAGGTCTGACATTGTGGTCAGCAGCACAGGAGCACCGCAGGGGACTGTACTTTCTCCGGTCCTGTTCAGCCTATATACATCGGACTTCCAATACAACTCGGAGTCCTGCCACATGCAAAAGCTGACACTGCTATCATGGGCTGCATCAGGAGTGGGCAGGAGGAGGAGTATAGGAACCTAATCAAGTACTTTGTTAAATGGTGCGACTCAAACCACCTACACCTGAACACAAGCAAAACCAAGGAGCTGGTGGTGGATTTTAGGAGGCCCAGACCCCTCATGGACCCCATGATCATCAGAGGTGACTGTGCAGAGGGTGCAGACCTATAAATACCTGGGAGTGCAGCTGGATGATAAATTAGACTGGACTGCCAATACTGATGGTCTGTGCAAGAGAGGACAGAGCCGACTATACTTCCTTAGAAGACTGGCGTCCTTCAACATCTGCAATAAGATGCTGCAGATGTTCTATCAGACGGTTGTGGCGAGCGCCCTCTTCTACGCAGTGGTGTGCTGGGGAGGCAGCATAAAGAAGAAGGACACCTCACGCCTGAACAAACTGGTGAGGAAGGTAGGCTCTGTTGTAGGCACACAGCTGGACAGTTTGACATCTGTGGCAGAGCGACGGGCGCTGAGCAGACTCCTATCAATTATGGAGAATCCACTGCATCCACTGAACAGGATCATCTCCAGACAGAGGAGCAGCTTCAGCGACAGACTGCTGTCACCGTCCTGCTCCACTGACAGACTGAGTAGTTCGTTCCTCCACCACACTATGCGACACTTCATTTCCACCCGGGGGGGTAAACGTTAACATTATAAAAAGTTATTGTCTGTCTGTTATACCTGCATTGTTATCACTCTTTAATATTGTTCTTTATCAGGGGTGGTGCAGTGGTAGCGAAGCTGCCTCGCAGTTAGGAGACCCAAGTTCACTTCCCAGGTCCACCCTGCGTGGAGTTTGCATGTTCTCCCCGTGTCTGCGTGGGTTTCCTCCCACAGTCCAAAGACATGCAGGTTAGGTGGATTGGCGATTCTAAATTGGGCTTGGTGTGTGGGTGTGTTTGTGTGTGTCCTATGGTGGGTTGGCACCCTGCCCAGGATTGGTTCCTGCCTTTTGCCCTGTGTTGGCTGGGATTGGCTCCAGCAGACCCCTGTGACCCTTTGTTCAGATTCAGCGGGTTAGAAAATGGATGGATGGATTTTCTTTATCTGTATGCTGCTGCTGGAGTATGTGAATTTCTCCTTGGGGATTAATAAAGTATCTATCTATCTATCTATCTATCTATCTATCTATCTATCTATCTATCTATCTATCTATCTATCTATCTATCTATCTATCTAAAGGAGGAGTGGTGGCTCTGAGGTGAGGGATCTGCACTGGCAATCAGAAGGTTGCCGGTTTGAATCCCATAAATGCCAATAGGGACTCTGCTCTGTTAGGCCCTTAACCTGCAATTGCTGAGCGCTTTGAGTAGTGAGAAAAGTGCTATATAAATGCAAAGAATTATTATTATTATCCATCTATCTATTATATAGTGCCTTTCATATCTATCTATCTGTCTTTTTTAATCTTGCATGTGCCAAAGCTAAAGAGATCCCATCAGACTTGTGCCTTTCATTAGTGAGTTTGTGACAAAAGCCCCCCACAGCGGCCCTCCTTCCTCTTCACTTGGCTGAGGGTCTGGAGGAGAGCAGTTGCTCAGGATGGCTACCTGTTTTGGATGTTGTACTGTTGTATTGTTTGAGGGTTACTTGTGTTCTCTTCTGTGTATTGACCCCCTTGTGGGGGGACCCCCATGCTAATCTCTGAATGCTATGACTTGCTGAGTGGCTGTGTAGGTAGGGGGGCTCAGTGCACCGCTTTGCCCGGCGGTCTATAATGCTGTTAAGATGGCTCTGACTGTAACCTCATTTCTTTTACTGGCTTTATTTATTTCGATTTCTTTAACCTTCACGTCCCCCTCACTTTTATTGGATTATTTACTTGTTGACTATTTAGTGAAGTTCATTTGGTTGCACTGCACCCCTTGTGTGATTTTGGGCTATGCAAAATAAATGGCATTGTATTGTACATTCACGTTGTCTTCATGCGAATTTCCTTTCTTGCCTGCTAAACTGATTGATGACACTTATTGAGGGTCTATGGGTGAGGGCTGTGTGAGTAATGGCAGGGGACTTTACCCAGCTGGGACACCCAATGGCACGAAAGGTCAGGGGAAGGCAGGGCACTTGGTGCATTGCCTTCCTAAAACCACTAGGTGGCAGCCCCACTGGCTTATGGTGCCACCACAGGGCACACTGGGACTTGTAGTTTGTTGCCTCAGCCCTGTTGAGCTCCACGGGTGATGCCAGGGGGCACAGTAAGGATTAGTGAGCCCTACAGGAGGGCCCCTGGGCCACAGCTCTGGGGACCCCAGAAGTACTTCTGGGCTTTATATAAAAGGAGCAGAGCTGCTTCTATCTGAGGGCCAGAGATGGGAGGAAGAGGAGGAGGAGGACGAAGTGTTGCTGTGAATTAGTGGGGTGTCTTGTTGTGCTGTGGGAAACACTTCCTGTGTAAAGTTCCACACAGTAAATCCTCTGCTTACTGGAAAACTCGTGTCCAAGCCCGTGTGTCGGGCCCCTCAGGGACCACCGCCGATTCCTGCCTTTCTTCCGTTATCACTAATAAGGGAGGACTCTCGAGTGACATTCACCGCAATGGGCTTCCTACGGGTCACTAGAGGACTGGAGGTCTTTTCTTCAGTAGTCGTGGATGTCAACAGAGACGAATATTTGAAGTGAGAGAGCAGCCCCCCCCCAGCCGTCACCCCCCCCCCACACACACACTTGAGCTGTCTGTCAACAGTTGGCGTGAAATTTCAACCAGGAGACGTTAGAGCAGTTAGCCGCCGCATGTTCCACTTTGTCACTATCTGCTGTCACATTCCCTTATCTTCTTGCTTACTACATTGAGGTTACAAATTTAAAGAGGAAAAAAAACAATGAGACAGGAAACTCGAGAAACAAATATTTAATAACTGCCAAAAACATATCTCTGTGTGATTGGCATGAGATATGATGTGCCCAACAGACCTGAGGCCTGTCGACAATCTTCTGGGTGCCAATCCTGTTAAACATCCATGGATGGGACATGGTGGCAGGAGGGTCTTTGTGATAAGGGGGTCCGTGACGCAGTGCAGGTTTGTAAATAGTCACATCTCGAAAGTGTGCAGGCTCGGAGCAGGTGCTGGTGGGCACAGGATGGCACAACTATTGGGGGGGGGGGGGCACGATTATGGCACTTGGCTGTACACGACGTATAGAGGAGGCTGCACGGCAGAGAAGGAGATAACTGAGGGGAAAGTGAAAGAAAGAAAGAAAGAAAGAAAGAAAGAAAGAAAGAAAGAAAGAAAGAAAGAAAGAAAGAAAGAAAGAAAGAAAGAAAGAAAGAAAGAAAGAAAGAAAGAAAGAAAGAGGGAGGAAACAGGAGGCAGGATACGGGGGGGGGGGTCCATGCTAAAGAAGAATGGGAGCGCATGCTGGGGGGGGGGTAAGAGCACCCCTGAGAAATGGTGTCTACCACAGACGCCAAGGGGACTGGCAGTGGGAGATGTGTGTGCAGCTCAACGTGGCACCCCATGGATGCTGAAGGCCTGGCAATGGGGACCCGAGGAAGGAATGCTAGGCTTGGATGAACCTGTCAACTGGGTGGGGGGAACCGGGGGGGGGGGGGGGGGGGGTCTCCTCTGCTGCAGGATCCCATGCAGATTAGATGTCGTGATGAAGAAGGAAGCGTCGGGGCTCATATTTATATGGAAGAACTGTCTCAGGGCACGCATGGGCACGCATGGGCACACTGGGCAGTGGCCCGGGGAGGGGGGGCTCCTCGAGCATAGGGACCCCATGCTAATCTCTGTATGCTGTGACTTGCTGAGTGGCCGTGTAGGTAGGTAGGGGGCCTCAGTGCACCGCTTTGCCCGGGGGTCTATAATGCTGTTAAGATGGCCCTGATTGTACCCTTGTTCGTTTTACTGGCTTTATTTATTTCGATTTCTTTAACCTTCACGTTCCCCTCACTTTAATTGGATTATTTATTTATTTGACTATTTAGTGAAGTTCATTTGATTGCACTGCACTCTTATAGAGCGCCGCGTGTTCTTCTGCTTTTAATAAAAGCACTGAGCACTTTTAGCACCAGTCCCTTTGCTGCATGTATGTGGTCCTCGTTTGCCCGGCTCATCTCGGTCTATGACTGTCTACGGTAAAAAGAATAAAAAGAATAAAAATACGACATTTTATTTAATAGGCACCTTTCTTAGCACTCGAGGTCATCTTACAATGAATTAAATAACAGTAATAAAGATAAAAACGAATAGGACAGAGTGGCACAGTGGCGCAGTGGTAGCGCTGCTGCCTCGCAGTAAGGAGATATTATATTATATTATATTATATTATATTATATTATATTATATTATATTATCCAATCTCATCTCATTTTCAAGCCCCACTCAATCTAACTCATGGAAATGGCAGGCTGAAGTCCATCCCTGCAGCACTGGGCACAAGATAGAAAAAAGTTCCAGGCTGTATATTACATTATATTTTATTATATTATATTATTATGGTGGCATGGTGGTGTAGTAGGTAGCGCTGTTGCCTTGCAGTTAGGAGACTTGTAGTTCGCTTCCCAGGTTCTCCCCGTGTCTGCGTGGGTTTCCTCCCACAGTCCAAAGACATGCAGGTTAGGTGCATTGGTGATCCTAAATTGTCCCTAGTGGATGTGTGTGTGCCCTGCGGTGGGCTGGCACCCTGCCCAAGGTTTTGTTCCTGCCTTGCGCCCTGTGTTGGCTGGGATTGGCTCCAGCAGACCCCTGTGACCCTGTGTCAGGATATAGCGGGTTGGAGACTGACTGACTGACAAATAGGACAATAAAATGAAATGCCAATGGTGGCCTGCAGAGGGCGCCACCCAAACCCGACGCGAGTTCAGCACACACACACTTTTATTTTTTTCCTTTTTCTACGCCTTCTTCCCTCGTTTCTCACCTGCACAGCACAATCACACAATTCTCTTCTTCTCTTCTTTTTCCTTCTCTCTCTCTCTCTCTGTCTGTCTGTCCGCCTCCACTCCTCCTTCCATGAGCTTCATCCTCTCCGACCCGACTCAGTCTCTTCGGAGTAGTGGCCAGCTGGTTTCCTTTTATACGTCACACAGATGTGCTCCCGGTGCTGGATGACCTTCTCCCCGGTATGGTCCAGGGCTCAGCAATCATCCAGGCGCCCCCTGGTGGTGGTAACGTGGCCCCAGCAGGGTTGAGCTTCCATGCTACAAACCCGTGACCCTGGGGTGCTGCCTTCTAGCATTCCGGGGAGATAATGTCCTAGATAAGCTCTCTCCCCCAAGTCCTTACAGTACAGAGGCATCCCGGCCAGGCAAAGGCCCCTGCCATACGCCACACAATAAAGATACAGAAGTAGTAACGGGCTGCAGCAGTGATAAACCCATAAGTGGTATGCCAGTTTGGATGGGCAGTTTTAAATTGTGGCATTGAGTCTACCTGAAACATATGAGATGCCCACTATGACAGGACACTCGAGCCCCCATAGAACAGAGTCTGACGTGAGGAGCAGGAAGTAAAGTGACGGCGTCCCACCATGAGAGGCGGCTTACAGACTCCAATAATGTGATTTCTCAGCCAGGCCAGGAGTTGGCGCTGTCACCTGATCCTTTCTCCCCCTTGTCCCTCTGCAGACCAGAGCTTCTCAGTGACATCACCACCGGTCCACCCACCGATGGCACCTTCCGATGACGTCACTTCCTGGCACCTTCTGATGACGTCAATTCCTGGCACCTTCTGATGACGTCACTTCCGATACCCAGAACCCATCCTCCTGCCTCCTCAGTTCCTGTGCAAAGTAAAAAATGGACTTAACGAGAACATCGGGTGGAAGCATTCAAATTGCCTGATAGCAGAAAAAGACCCCCTGAGACATCTCTTAGCCCACCGTAGTGGAACGAGCCTGTGTTCGTAGAGTGCTGTGCCTGGAGGGGATTTTTTTCATGATGTCATCCAATTTTTCCAACATTCCCTTTTCCATGACAGTTTCCAGCGTGTCCGGGGTTGGCCCATTGGTGGAGCAGCCGCTCCTGAGAAGTTTGTTCAGACGTTGTCTTTGTTTTGAGCTCAGGTTGCTTCTTCAGAAGACCACAGCATAGAAGGCCACAGTAGCCACTATGGACTGGTAGAACATTTCCAGCAGCTTGCCGTGGAGACTCTGGTCAGTTCTGACCCTTCTTGTCCAGCTCCACTGGTCCTTGTAGCTCTGCACCACTTCCACATCTTCCCACTGGATGGCAAGTGGTCTCAGAGGCTTCTTGGCCAGCCGGATGTCCAACACCTGCTCTTTTGTCTCGTCGATGTTCAGTTGCAGGTGGTCCTCCATGACTCATCTCCATTAGTAATGCAGCCTATGATGGAGGAGTCCTCTGAGAATTTCCGTAGATGGACATCGAGGTTGCCGAGAGCCCCTCTGATGATACGATAAACCGAAGTACAGGTCTGCGGTTCAAATCGGACAGCGTCAGACGAGACCCCCTCCTGTAGTGATGTCCTGATCACCTCCACTCGATTCTAATCGGTGGTCTTTCGGCTTGTGATAACTGGAGGGGTGCACTTACTTTTTCCACAGGTGACATTTGCATTTATGTTAATTTAAATTGTACAAAATGTAAATGAGGAGCGATGCTTTGCATATTTAATCACCTTTAGCTAGAGATAATGTTCAAATGAAGATGAAATCGTGATACGGCCATATGTGCCACTTCACGTCATTTTCTAACCCACTTAATCCAGACGGGCCGTGGACTTGGGGGGTTAGTGAGGAGCCTATCCCAGTCAGCAGAGGGCACAAGGCGGGGACAAACCCTGGACGAGGTGCCAGTCCATCACTGGGCGCCTTCATACACTAAAAAGAAAAGCAGTTCATGGGGTGCACTGACTTTTTCACAAGACTGCAACAAACCTTATTTATTTATTTATAATATTTGAACCCTCAGGATGGACTTTGCAGGTCAGGATGCTCTGACGGGACAACCTGCTTTGAAGCTGGGGGACAAAACATTTGGGCACACCATACGTGTGAGAGAAGAAAGACTCCCATTACCATGAGATATGACGTCCCCATGGTGCCACCTCAGCTCTGCACTGGCACACCTGTTCAGGGGCTTTCTGCAAGGGGGTTTGCATCCCCCCCCCCCTATTTTCTCTACGTTGCCACCCGGGCAGAGCTGGCTCAGTATTGGCAGCAGGTGGCTGTGAGGGAAGCCAAGACTTTTGGGCAATGGCTTTGTGCCAAGGAGGGCAGTAAAGGACAGATTGAAATTCTGCAAGACGTACAAGGACAGGACAGCAAAAGACGGGCACCAAGTTCTTTATTCGAATGAATCCTCCTTCTGACTGTTTGGGACGTCTGGAAAATTGATTGTCCGGATGAAGGACAAGGTGAACGCTACCGTGAGTCAGTCCTGTGTCACTGGGCCAGCGGTGAAGCACCCTGAGACCATCCATGTGTAGGCTTGCTTCTCATCCAAGGGACTTGGCCCACTCACACGCCCATGAATAAAGAATGGCATCAAAATGTCCTCCAAGAGCAACTTCTCCCCACAATCCAGGCGCAGTTTGGTGTATTTTCCACAAAGTGGCATCGAAAGTTTGGACCCGTGGCCAGGAAGCTCCCCAGATCTTAATCCCATTGAGGACTGGTGGTCAGTTCTCAAAAAGTAGGTGGACAAGCAGAAGCCCACCAATTGTGGTCGACTCCAAGCTCTAAAAAGGCAAGAAGGGACCACCATCAGTCAGGAATCGGCCCAGAAGCTGACATCCAGCACACCAGAGTGAAGTGCAGAAGTTCTGAAGAAGGGTCAGCACTGTGAAGATCGACTCTTGACACATATTTGATGTATTTGCCAGTAAAGGTCTTTGAAACTTAGGACTTGTTTAGAATTGTTCTTCAGTGCACCATAGAGACGTCTAAATAAAGGAATAATCTGAAAATGTGGAAACACAACAAACTTCTGGCCACTGCTGTCCTCCTACTTTTGATGTCCATGTTGCGTTCTTCATCTTTTAAGCGTCTCGCCCCATTTTGGATTTCCATATCCGTTGCGTTGCCTTTCTTTTATTATTCAAGATAAATTGAAATCGATGGTGCGGCTCTGGTAGGCAGGGTGCCCCCCCGGTCCATCAGACTGTAGAAGTTCAGTCCCACCGCCGACTCTCTGTGTGACCCTCAGTAGGTCACTGAATAATTACAGTACACTCAGGAATAGTCAACTGTAATGAAAGTCACTAATAAAATAAAGGCTGACTGGGATAAGCCCTGGCCACCCTGCCAGTCTGCTCAGGATGAAGTAGAAATAGAAAATTCGACAGATGGATGGATGAATGGATGTTTAGTCTTCAGGACATTCATTAATGAAGTATTTTGTTTTCCAGTTTTCCGAAGCACAAGGCGCCCCAGTCAGCACGATGTGAAGTACCTGTGTGGGCCGACGATAAACTGCTCAGCTCTTATCGGCTTGGGGACGGGAAGAATGGAAAATAAACGGAATGTGGCTGAAGCCAGACGGACCGCTCCGACCTCGGACCAGTGGCGCTCCTAAACAAACACTGGCCGACTTCAAAAGGAAGTCCGTGAATCGGAGGTCAACAATGAGCAAAGCGCCTCACGTGGGCTCACACAGAACGTGACAGGAGGACGTGTGACATCTGCTCAGCTTTGGAAAACTCAAAGCCCAACAGCAACACCTCACCCAGCGAGAGCAGCAGCCAGTTGGGTCCGATCTGCTAATGACGGCTAGGGCCTTAGAAATAAAAAAATAAGGAATAAAGGATTAAAAAAACAAAACAGAAAAGGGCCACGTCTCTTACTGTCAAATTGACACATTTAATGATGTCACTGCTTACATTGTGGGCTGAAGGGAAGACGAGGCCAGTCCAAGCAGCCAGGAGTGTAAGGCAGGAGCAAAGTCGGGCCAGAACAAGAGCTGACTGCTGGGCAGATAGATAGATAGATAGATAGATAGATAGATAGATAGATAGATAGATAGATAGATAGATAGAAAGGCACTATATAATACATAGATAGATAGATAGATAGATAGATAGATAGATAGATAGATAGATAGATAGATAGATAGATAGATAGATAGATAGATAGAAAGGCACTATATAATACATAGATAGATAGATAGATAGATAGATAGATAGATAGATAGATTGGGAAGGCACTATATGAGATAGATAGATAGATAGATAGATAGATAGATAGATAGATAGATAGATAGATAGATAGATAGATAGATAGATAGATAGATAGATAGATAGATAGATAGATAGGAAAGGCACTATATGAGATAGATAGATAGATAGATAGATAGATAGATAGATAGATAGATAGATAGATAGATAGATAGATAGATAGATTGGGAAGGCACTATATGAGATAGATAGATAGATAGATAGATAGATAGATAGATAGATAGATAGATAGATAGATAGATAGATAGATAGATAGATAGATAAGGCACTATATGAGATAGATAGATAGATAGATAGATAGATAGATAGATAGATAGATAGATAGATAGATAGGAAAGGCACTATATGAGACAGATAGATAGATAGATAGATAGATAGATAGATAGATAGATAGATAGATAGATAGATAGATAGATAGATAGATAGATAGATAAGGCACTATATGAGATAGATAGATAGATAGATAGATAGATAGATAGATAGATAGATAGATAGATAGATAGATAGATAGATAGATTGGAAAGGCACTATATGAGATAGATAGATAGATAGATAGATAGATAGATAGATAGATAGATAGATAGATAGATAGATAGATAGATAGATAGGAAAGGCACTATATGAGATAGATAGATAGATAGATAGATAGATAGATAGATAGATAGATAGATAGATAGATAGATAGATAAGGCACTATATGAGATAGATAGATAGATAGATAGATAGATAGATAGATAGATAGATAGATAGATAGATAGATAGATATGAAGGGCGCTATATAATAGATAGATGTCTAAGGCACAATATAATAGATATCTTTTGCTTATATAGCACCTTTCATATCTATAAATCTATTGATTACATAGCGCCGTTCATATTTATCTATCTATTATACATCGCCTTTACTGTCTATCTATTGATTATATTGTGCCTTTCTTTTCTGTCCGTCTATCTAAATGAGGCCCCTGCTCTCTCGCGCTCCTTCATGTTACTTCTTGGTGCTTTTATCACACGTGCGGACGTGGCGCACGAATTTCCTTGCATTCTTTTGCTTGACTTCTCGCTACTTGCATTCTTTTAATTCTCATGATAATTACAACTTTGAACGTTCTCGTATTTCTTGAACCAGGCTAACAGAAAATCGTTAGAAAACCCTGGAAAGGTGAAAAAAAATCCACCGGGACGCCATGGCACGTCACACAGTCACAACCGCCAATGCTGACTGAGCGGCGCGCCCCTTCTCAAGAGAGCTGACACATTTGCGCATGCGTACGCGCTCGGGCTTGGCCCACGAGTTAACACGCCGACTGCCAACTATGCGTTGGGTGAGTTTTCGGTTCCATATGCCAGCTGTCGGTTGACTTTAAGTGACCTGTCGGCATAGACAGAGACGGTCAGAAATGTTGCTCCGATGCCGCGGAATCGGGTTGGAATCTGAGAGAAGTGAGGGCAGCCGCCGATCGTGGGAGCCGCCCTGTCAGGGGTCTGACTGGACCGCTGTTTTAAAATGAGGTCTACTACAAAGAATTTCTGTTTTGCTATCATTTGAAAGCCGCTTGCACACAACACTTATGGGATGAGTCATCTTAACAGTCACAGAAAGTAACAGTTAGAAATGAGACTTTCAAGTTTATTCATAAAGCAGGCGGCCGCCGTCATGTGTAAAATATCGAAGTTTCACAATAGAAGACAATGAGCACAGCGACTGGATGGATAAAGGATTAAAGAGACTACACATACATGGTGCCTTTTACAATACATTATTAAACACTGGTGTCTATTTAGGTAGATGCTTTTTCCGCCTACAACCAATATATAACGCATTTCATAGTAGATTCCTAAAGTAGGTTCACTATTTATACAGGTTGGAATATATAGTGCCATTCCTGACAGATATGGAATCACAAGTGCACAGTACAGTGGTTGTTGTGTCCACACAGTATGAGCCTTGGTAGCAGGGGCTACATCCATCCATCCATTATCCAACCCGCTTATCTTAACTTACAGGGTCACGGGGGTCTGCTGGAGCCAATCCCAGCCAACACAGGGCACAAGGCAGGAACCAATCCCGGGCAGGGTGCCAACCCACCGCAGGACACACACAAACACACCCACACACCAAGCACACACCAGGGCCAATTTAGAATTGCCAATCCACCTAACCTGCATGTCTTTGGACTGTGGGAGGAAACCCACACAGACACGGGGAGAACATGCAAACTCCACGCAGGGCGGACCTGGGAAGCGAACCCGGGTCTCCTAACTGTGAGGCAGCAGTGCTACCACTGCACCACCGTGCCGCCCAGGGGCTACATGCCCCCCTAAAAGCCTCTATTTAATTGATGAATCAAGCCATGCTAAACTTCAAGGGGGGCACCAGCATACCAGGGTACTCACCTCTGGCCCGCAAAAAGCTTTAGAATTTTTTTTTTTTTAAAAAAGCTTATTTCTTGCCCACCCACTTATTTCCAGGTCCCACCAATTTGCACTTTCTGCCTGGTAGGTGAAGTGACTCGCTCAGGGTCACACTGGCATTAGGGGAAACACACTGCCTTTCATTATAGGCACTTGATGCATCTTGATTTTGTATTGCTCCTTTCCTTAATGCCCACTGCCCCCCAGCCATTCACTCTGTAGACATTTCTATATTCTTACAAAGGGCATCAGGGTGGCATACTGGTTGTTTTGTGGTGGTCCTTTTCACCAAGGCACACAGTTTAGTTTAACTGATTCTTTATGTGTGTGTGTGTGTGTGTGTGGACCTTTCTATGGATGCTGCTGGCAGAGGCTCCAGCCTCCCTGTAACCCAGAATTTGATGAAGCGAGTTTGAGAATTTTAGGTACAAAATGAGTGCTGACAGATGATGTGACTCACTGAGGGTCACACACAGGGAGTCACTGCGGTCATTTGTACCATAGAATGTAGGACAACCCCAATGGTTTATATAGCTCCTTTAATAGATAAATATTGGAAAAACCTTTATTAAAACACCAGGTTGTTTTTGTAGTGCCTTACATAGCATAGTGGTGCTAATGTGTCTCTATGCACTGACTTAATATGTCACAAGTCGCAGTATTAAAGGCAGTCCTATAAAAGGTAACATTCTCAAAGTTGCTTAACCCATCCAGGGTTGTGGGGGGTCCAGCGCCTATCAAACTGTACTTCAAGTTTATATCAAATACAAACAGGACCCAAACTGGGAACGGATGCCAGTCCATCATAGGGCTTACTCACAATCACCCACACCTTTATAGAATCTCGGAGAAGATCCATAGAAAAACATTGTGATAATTCTGCAGCGATTGTGAGATTTGAACCCAACTTCACCTCCTGCACCAGTGAAGTAGCAGCACCAGCAACTGCAACACAGTGCTGCCCTCTATTATTATTATTATTATTATTATTATTATTATTATCCTCCTTAATAAAAGGAAAATGATCTGTGTGTCAATCTGGTTGCTCTGTCTCTGTCATTTCCACAGATAGTGCATCACAAACATCAACACCGCTTTTACAAATCCCATACCATATTGGCATTAAACAGACACTGAATCATTACATTTTTCATTCCAACACCTGGTGCATCACAAACGTTAACACTGCTTTTACAAACCTCATTTCAAAATGATGTGTAACAGAGACATCTGTATTGCATTTGTCATTCCAACACATGGCACATCACAAACATTAATACTGCTTTTATGAATCCCATACCAAATGGTATATAACAGAAGCATGTACATTGTATTTTTCATACCAACAGATGGCACATCACAAACTTTGACCCTGCTTTTATGAGTCCTGTACCAAATGGCATATAACAGAGGCATATGCATTGCATTCATCATACCAGCAGATGGCACATCACAAACATTAACACTGCTTCAATGAGTCCCATACCTAATGGCATATAACAGAGACATATTTGTTACTCCAACAGATTGCACATCACAAACATTAACACTACTTTTACAAATCCTATACCAAACGGCATATAACTGAGACATAATCATATTTTTTCATTCCAACACCTGGTGCATCACAAACATTAACACTGCTTTTACAAACCTCATTTCAAAATGATGTGTAACAGAGACATCTGTATTGCATTTGTCATTCCAACACATGGCACATCACAAACATTAATACTGCTCTTATGAGTCCCATACCAAATGGCATATAACAGAGACATATGCATTGCATTCGTCATACCAGCAGATGGTGCATCACAAACATTTGCAGTAACGCATTTTATTACTACAAATCCTTGTGATGCACCCTCTGTTAGAATGACAAATGCAATGCATTTTATTACTACATGATTTACAAAGTTCATTCTATTAGATGGTGCACTGCAAACAAGCATGCTGAGGTCCCTGTTGATTATTTTTATTTCAGCCTGTTTGTAGTAATAAAATGCATTGATTTGTCATTCCAACAGATGGTACAATACAAGCATTCACACCGCATTTTACGAATCCCATACAAAATGGCACATGACTGACAAATGTAATGTATAGTGTGACTGACCTCACTGGCATTGTGGGCTGTAATTACACTCCATTGTTATAACTTGGCTAATGTTATCCTCATGAGGCCCCATCATTTTTTGGCACACTAAAGTCATTCTCTGTAGCCCGTCTGTCACTGGAAAAACTCTCTGAGGTTGTGCATTGATTGGATAGACATATTGCAGTATTTGCATATTTTAGGAAAGATGGAGTAAATAGGAATCATGGGTAAATGTTTAAGGATAATCATTATACTGCGGTGGGCTGGCACCCTGCCCGGGGTTTGTTTCCTGCCTTGTGCCCTGTGCTGGCTGGGATTGGCTCCAGCAGACCCCCGTGACCCTGTAGTTAGGATACAGCGGGTTGGATAATGGATGGATGGATAATCATTATAGTTCAATTTCATTGAATTCTGTTATATTAAGCTTATCAATTAATTTCAGTAATGTTAAGAAAATATTTATATGTACGGAGCGATTGTGGTAAGATTTTAACTAATTTGTCATAAGACACCTAGAAGTCTTTTTTAAAATAACTAACTAAATAAATAAAGCCTGCTAACGCAGCTTTCTGAAACAACAGACTTGTAAACGGACGGCGCGATAAGAAATCGACATTCTCAAATTGTAAATTTCAACCCTCTCCTAGATAGATAGATTATTTATTTATGGATTGGAAGATCTGAACTGCACTTTGGTTTTGGAACACTTTATTGTTGGTTGGGAATAAAAGCACAAAGCACTTCTTTACCATCTTTTGCTTCTCTTTGCCCAGTCCATCTTGGATTCTTAATAATAATAATTCATTACATTTATATAGCGCTTTTCTCAGTACTCAAAGCGCTCTCCACACAGGGAGGAACTGGGAAGCGAACACACAATCTTCCACAGTCTCCTTACTGCAAAGCAGCAGCAGCACTACCACTGCACCACTTGTGAGGACTTGATTTTTGATGTCCCGGGTTGAAGGGAGTATGCCAGCTGCGGGCAACCCTTTACACTACAAGCAAATGGGTTAATGCACTGTTTGGTAAGGCACTATATAAGAACACAGCCTGTAAGTTTGTAGCCCTCCTGTCCCTTAAAAAATAAAAAGGGCATCGTCACCATAGTGAAAACGAACCCACAGTGTGAAGTTTCAAAGCCTGATTTGAGTAACACAACTCTCAAATTTAACAAACAACGACGACGCCCTCCGATTTAGGAGGGCGGGGCACCACTTTAGGGTTGGAACCAATGAGACGAGAGCACAAGCCATAGGACAGGATTAGGATGAGCAAATGTGTGAAAGACGCCGCAGTGGGGGCTACGGGCACAAGGGTGAGGGTGTGGTGATTCAAAAGGGCATGCCTGCCAAGTGCGGTGCCAGGATTTACACAAACAAATGTAAACTCAAATATGTGGAGTTTGAACAAGAAGAAGAAGAAGCAGGTTACCATTACTGTATATAATGCCTTTCACAGCAGATATGTAAATGATGCCACTTCTTTGTAAATCCCCTTAGTACAAACATATAGTACCTTCCATGGTAGGTGCCTGAAGGATGCCACGTCTTTGTAAAATCTCCTTTTCACAACGTAGCACCCTTCACGACTGACCCTAAAATATGGCAAGTATTTAAAAGTCTTCCCATTACAGGATTTCATTCTTTTCACAGTAGACCCCAAAAATACATTGAGTCTTCATATAGTAAATCTCCCTTTGGTACTGTAGAGCACCTTTCATGTTTAAGGCCATTGTCACCAGGTGCAGGAATGACAGGCCAAAGCAACGAAGGAAAAGTTGGGACACCAACCAGGTCGTCCCGTTCAACTCTCGGTCCAAAACAAAAATCACACCTTTAGGCGCTAAAGTGAATGGCCTCCTGGGCACAACTGCCAAATAACAGGCGCTGGGCTGTCCAATTTCAGGGTCTATCAGACATGGCGGGTCGCTCTTAGTGGAAAAGACAGCCGGCCTTCGTAAAGAACAGGGGGTCCCCAGTCCTGGAGGACCAGCATGGCTGCAGGTTTTCATTCTCCCCCTTTTCTTAATGCTGCTAATTAACTTCTTTTGATTTCATTTTATCGGATTTGATCTTGGGGCGGCACGGTGGCGCAGTGGGTAGCGCTGCTGCCTCGCAGTTGGGAGATCTGGGGACCTGGGTTTGCTTCCCGGGTCCTCCCTGCGTGGAGTTTGCATGTTCTCCCCGTGTCTGCGTGGGTTTCCTCCGGGCGCTCCGGTTTCCTCCCACAGTGCAAAGACATGCTGGTTAGGTGGATTGGCGATTCTAAATTGGCCCTAGTGTGTGCTTGGTGTGTGGGTGTGTTTGTGTGTGTCCTGCGGTGGGTTGGCACCCTGCCCGAGGTTGGTTCCTGCCTTGTGCCCTGTGTTGGCTGGGATTGGCTCCAGCAGACTCCCGTGACCCTGTGTTCGGATTCAGCGGGTTGGAAAATGGATGGATGGATGGATTTGCTCTTGAAGACTCAGACCCCTGAATTGTTTCTTTTTCCTTATTTAGCAGCCAAACAATAACGAAATACAAAATGAGCCAAAACAACTGGTGTGCAAAGTACAATACCTGAAAATAAAGAAAGATGACGGTCCCAGGAATGTCGCTCAACTCAGGTCCCCAAAACATTTTTCCGCCACTCTTAAGAAAAGAGAAAAATCAACAATTTCGGAAATGTCTGTTATTACACCATGAGAGGAGCAACAAGCCACAGAATTAAAGAACGAGTTTAATTAACGACAAGAATGAGCGCCTCATTGAGCAGCTGGTTGGAGTGAAATTGGTTGGAGTTTGAGGCCCTGACTTAGCTGGTCTTCTGATGGCTCCCTCACTTTACGTTTAATTTCTGTTTGGGTGCCATTTAAGGAAAGAAATGAAGCAATTCAGGGGAACGATGAAGAAATTCAGGGGAACAAATTTTAAAAAAGCAATTCAATTAAAGTGAATTCACAAGAAGTTAATTAGCAGCACAATCAGGGCACTCATTAAAACAAAGGGTTAGAATGAAAACCTGCAACCATGGCGACCCCTGTTATAGAGGGGCGGGGCTAAGTGCCCTCAGTGGGCGGGTTCTCAGTGCTGTGGGGAGAAAAGGAGAAGAAAATGTTAGCAACAGCGCCCCCTCTCTCCCTGGTGGGCTATCACATACCTGAATCGAGCCATGGGGGCATCATGTGACGCTCATGCGTGACAACACCTACACTTTACATCAGCGTTGTATAGAAACACAATCAGAGCTGGCCAATGCATGAGGTGACACAGGCTGCCACCTTGATAAGGGGTATGCGCTCTGGCCAGCGAGGAATCAGTCAGTCATTGTCCAACCTGCTATATCCTAACACAGGGTCACGGGGGTCTGCTGGAGCCAATCCCAGCAAGCACAGGGCACAGGGCAGGAACAAATCTCCGGGCAGGGCGCACACAACCACACACACCAAGCACACACCAGGGATAATTTGGGATCGCCAATGCACCTAACCTGTATGTCTTTGGACTGTGGGAGGAAACCCATGCAGACACGGGGAGAACATGCAAACTCCACGCAGGGAGGACCTGGGAAGCGAACCACAGGTCTCCTAACTGCAAGGCAGCAGCGCTACCACACAATTATTCAACTCAAAATTATCTATCGAGCACATCTGTCTCATTTAAAATTGTCCAAAATGTTTCCGGGGCGAGAGCCGACCTGCGAATGTTACAATCGAGCTCCAGCCTCACTGGGCCACATGTTCTGGGCCTGCACTAAATTAACAACATTCTGGACCAACATCTTTAAATGCCTTTCAAAAAGCCTTGGGGTCACAATCCCTCCTAATCCACTAATGGCTGTGTTTGGTGGGCTCACAGAGGGGATTTAAAGTGGAGAAGGACAAACAAACTGTGATTACCTTTACTACACTATTGGCACGTTGACTTGTCCTTGAATCCTAAACTCACAGATTCGAAGTCAGTGGGTAACTGATGTCACATCCATCCATTATCCAACCTGCTATATCCTAACTACAGGGTCACGGGGGACTGCTGGAGCCAATCAAAGCCAGCACAGGGCACAAGGCAGGAAACAAACCCCGGGCAGGGAGCCAGCCCACCGCAGGGCACACACACCCACACACACCAAGCACACAATAGGGACAATTTAGGATCACCAATGTACCTAACCTGCATGTCTTTGGACTGTGGGAGGAAACTGGAGACACGGGGAGAACATGCAAACTCCACACAGGAAGGTCCCAAGAAGTGAACCCAGGTCTCCTTACTTAAGGGGCACTACTTATGAAAGGTAAGGGGTGTCTGCTCTGGACAGTACTTATAAAAATTAAGGGGCACCATTTATAAAAGGTAAGGAATGTTGTGTTCCCGACTGTGAGGAGTGCCATTTATAAAAACTGAGGGGTGTGTGCTCTGGACAGCAATTATAAAAAATTAAGGGGCACCATTTATGAAAGGTAAGAAGTGTGCGCTTTATACAGCAAGGGGAGGTGTTGATAAAAATTAAAGGGGCACCATTTATAAAAGGTAAGGGATGTTGTGTTCCAGACAGGGAGGAGTGCCATTTATAAAAATTAAGGGGCACCATTTATGAAAAGTAAGAAGCGTGTGCTCTATACAACAAGGGGAGGCTCTGATAAAAATTAAGGGGTGCATGCTCTGGACAATGAGGGGCACCATTTATGAAAGGTAAGAAGTGTGCGTTTTATACAGCAAGTGGAGGTGTTGATAAAAATTAGAGGCACCATTTATGAAAGGTAAGGATTGCTGCATTCCGGACAGTAGGGGGCGCCACTTATGAACGATAATGGGTGTGTGCTCCGGACAGTCAGAGTGTGGATTGTGTTGGTATGAAGTAGACAGGCCTTTTGTAAGGTAATTGATAGTAATAAATCACTTATTTGAACCTGGGACTTGTGTTTGTGTGGTGAGGGGTGCTGCAATGCCCCCTACTGGTCATAGAGGATCATTTTGAAAAGTAAAGGCAACTTGAAAGTGATTGGATTGAGGCTGAATAAACACAATGGGTTTGCAATGGATTATGGGTCATTTGAACAGACGCAGCACAATACTCTGCTGATACTCGCTCAAAATCTATCTATCTATCTATCTATCTATCTATCTATCTATCTATCTATCTATCTATCTATTATATAGTGCCTTTCATATCTATCTATCTATCTATCTATCTATCTATCTATCTATCTATCTATCTATCTATCTAAAGAGCACTGCACCGTTGTGGAACAACACGCCGTCTTTGGGCAGAGGGAGAGAACCCTGCTGAAGTTGACCGAAGGATGGTGGCTCAGTACGGAAGGGAATGCAGCAGAACTCGATGAAATTTTTATAAACGGATGGGAAGAACAAGTGTGACCGACGAAGCACTGCACACTTGAACACGGCGAATGTTGTCACCTGAGAAGACCGGGTACGATGATGCTGTCCACCGCCACTGCACTTTTTACATAAGGTGACCAGAATTTTTTGGGCCAGTCCGGGGACATGGGAGGGCAAGTGGAGCGTAGACTACATACATCTCAAGAAGAATTCATGCCTGGTTGTGAAAATGCAGTTTCATTACGACGTGCTAGCGTACCCGAACAAGCAAAACTTAACGCAAGATCGTGCAAGGACTGGAAATGTGGATAAATCTTACACCGGGGACAAGTTTCTAAGTGGGGACAGTTGTCCGAAAAAGGGGACTGTCCTTGGAAAACGGGGACGGATGGTCACCTTATTTTTATATATCAGTTACGGATCTGCATGTGCCGCAGTGCATGATGACTTGGGGTACCGTAAAGTCCAAAATGGCTTACCGATCTGCAGCACAAGCCAACATTCTTCGGTGAATTTCAGCAGGTTCTTTCTCCCCCTGACAAAGATGGCACGTTGTTCAATAACAACGTAATCCCGTCGGTGATCCCTTCACGTTGGCTTCAACTCGACTAACGGCAGAGCGCTGTGCTGCAGGTGTTCAAACTACCCATAAGCCATTGCAAACGCGTTATACGGCATCAGCTTCTCTCCGCTTTTCAATGTCATTTTCAAATTGCCTTAACGTTGTAATTTGACTAAAATTGGTCATCATGAGCAAATGTAATGTCAAAATAAAAAAACGAAGAATTAGAAATAAAAATGAATAAATCAGAGGAGTCAGGTGAGTAGCTGGTCCACTACATAAAAGGAAACAAAGTTAGTGGTCCGGCGTGCGAGGGCTGCCTTCATTAAAACTGCCAGACGATGAAACGGCCCGATCAATTTGCCTTTCAAAATGGGAGATATGCTGACACGTGTAATCTGCCCTTCGTTCCTCAAGGGGCTTTGCCTTATAAATATTTAACAGATGTTTTGCAAGCTTGCAAGAGGGCAGCCTCGTGGTTCAGGAGTTGGTCAGGGTGCCAGCTTTAATTTGCGCCGCCGTCCCGTTATGCGACATGTACTCAGTGGGCATGTCAGACGTGGCGCCTGCCGTTGCCATACACAACTGACTTCATATTTGAACGTGACTCTCTAGAGGTGCCCGCTGAGATCTTTGAAATGAGTGGTGATTCCAAACCCCTTGAAGTGACACAAAAAGGGGCATCAATTAGAAGTGTGGTGTAGTGGTTAAGGCTTTGGACTTGAAACCCCTAAGGCTGTGGGTTCAAATCCCACTACTGACACCACTGTGTGACCCTGAGTAAGTCACTTGACCTGCCTGTGCTCCAATTGGAAAACCAAAAGAGATGGGACCAATTGAATCATAAGATAGATACTTTATTAACCCCAATGGGAAATTCACATTTTTTTTTTAGATAGGAGTGATCAATAAATAAAAATAGAAAAATAAAAGTAGAAAAGTACACACACACATACAGTCATACACGGAGCTGCTGAAAAGGCTGCCACTCTCGGCATTCATAAATGTTGTATGTCACCTTCGATAAAGGTGTCTGCCAAATAACTAAAAGTAATGGAGCTTATAGTTTATTATGTAACAGAAATAACAATGCATTTTATTTATATAGCGCCTTTCCTATGCTCTAGGCGCTTACTACGGGCAGAACATTCCCCTGTACCCTGGGTGCCAGCATCCAGTTTGGCGAGCCCCAGTATGGATGCCCGTAGTGCAGCATGGGAGTTGTGGTCCCAGGGGGCCTGCCCCGACGAGTTTTATGGAGGGGTCGCCAGGGGACGCTTTTGGATGTTGACAGCAACAAGAAGTGTTTGGGGTCATGCCTGACTTGTATGTGCTTCACCTTGGACTGGGGGGGGGGGGGGGGACAGATTAAGTACCAGAAGTGAGCCCGGTTCTGGAATTAAAAGTAAGCCCCCCAACTCGAGCTGGAGTTGGATGTGGTGGAGGGAGTGAAGCTGTGGAAAAAGAAAAGAAAGAGTTGTGCGGAAGGCATTGCTAAATCATGGACATCCACTACGGCGGATTCAAGTCCTGCATCCCTAAGATGTGCACACTCGTTTGACTGGTAATGCCAAGCTGGTACCATTTGGGTGTCATGTCATTTTCTAACTCGCTTAATCCAAATCAGGGTCATGGGTGTGGGGAGGGGATGCAGAAGTCCATTCCAGGTAGCACAGGGAGAAAGGCAGGAGCAAACCATGGAGAGGGTGCCAGTCTGTCACAGGGTGAACACACACACACACACACTGGGGGTAAGTTAGCATTTCCAGTTCATCTAACCCGCATGTCTTTGGGCAGTGGGAGGAAAGCTACGTAGATACAGGGAGAACATACAGACTCTAAACAGGGAGGACCCCGACCCCTGAATTGAACCTCTGGTCTCCTTACCACGAGGGAGCAGTGCCACCACTGTGCCACCCTTTTGGGTGCCAAGTCCTGCAACGTACTGAAGATTCATCATTCAGGGTTAAATTTCTGCCTTACACCCAATGCTGGGGTAGGGGCCTACAGTGTTAGGCTCCAGCCCCCTTCCAAATGACCCAAAACTGATTTAGGCAAGTTGGACTTTAAAGAACGTTAGAGAGGGGTGAGGGTTTAAAACTGAAATAAAGGGCACCACAGGGAAAAAAAACCCCCTCCGTAATCAAAAAACAAAGTAATCTGTGACATCTTAAGACCACCGCAAACCAACTTTTAATGTGATTAGTTTCAAAAAAAACATGAGGCAGTTAGTGCATCCTCAAGAAAAACAAAAAGGCCGGTGAGCTTGCTTTTTGCAGTGGACCACCGTTAACAGGGCACACGAGTCCCAGGACCACTCGTGAAAGGGCCGACCCCAGCATCTACTGTATCTTCGATGACGCACAGCGACACCCAGTGGGTGACGGGCACCCAGGCCAGGCTTGAATCATTTCATGACTGACTAAAAGGCTGAATGGAGGCAGCCAGTGGCGGAGGGGCACGTTACATGGAAATCCCCCTCACACGGGGTCAGATTCAAATCAGGCGCGGCTCTCAAGAAGAGTGAATCAAATGGAGACGCGATTTGAATAACTGCTGGTTTTCTGCGGGTCTGGGGTGGTACATCTGGGCACCGCAATGTTCTGCTGTAGACACTGCCAGCTTACACAGAATTAGGACTGTCGGTGACAAAGGGACGTCGTTATTGCCCAATGGCAAAGAGTAGATCTCCTTTTACATACTGTATGGTGCCTTCACAAAGTCTTCGGACCCCCCTCACAAAATCATTTCACTTGATACCTTAGAATGACAAAGTGAAAAGGGGATTTTAGAAAATTTTGCAAAGTCATTAAAAATAAAAATAAAAAAACAGAAGCGTCACACAGACACAAGTATTCAGAACCTTTACAGAGTATGTAGTTGAAGTCCCTTTGGCAGCCATTGAGTCATCTTGTGGTTTGACGTGACGAGCTCCCCACACCTGGATTTAGGGATTGTCTGCCATCGTTCTCTGCAGATCCTCTCAGGCTCTGTCCCACCAGGTGGGTACGGAGACCACCGGTGCACAGCAGTTTTCAGGTCCCTCCAGGGAGGTTCCATTAGGCTTACATTCAGGTTCTCAGGACGTTTGGTCTCAGCTGTCAAATCCCGGCTGATGACTCACTACTTCAGTTTAGCACACCCTGACTAGAGCTGCTGATTAACTGCGCAGACTGCATCTCTGTTGTCAGTCATTAGCACTAAAACATAAATAGATAGATACTTTATTAATCTGAAGGGGAAATTCCCATACTCCAGCAGCAGCATACTGATAATAACAATATTAAATTAAAGAGTGATAACAATGCAGGTATACAGACAGACAATAACTTTATATAATGTTAACGTTTACCCCTACGGGGTGGAAATGAAGAGTCGCATAGTGTGGTGGAGGAACGATCTCCTCAGTCTGTTAGTGGAGCAGGACGGTGACAGCAGTCTGTCGCTGAAGCTGCTCCTCTGTCTGGAGATGATCCTGTTCATTGGATGCAGTGGATTCTCCATGATTGACAGGAGCCTGCTCAGCGCCCGTCGCTCTGCCACAGATGTTAAACTGTCTAGCTCCATGCCTACAATACAGCCTGCCTTCCTCACCAGTTTGTCCAGGCATGAGGTGTCTCTCTTCTTTATGCTGCCTCCCCAGCACAGCACTGCGTAGAAGAGAGCACTCGCCACAACCGTTTGATAGAATATCTGCAGCATCTTATTGCAGATGTTGAAGGACGCCAGTCTTCTAATGAAGTATAGTCGGCTCTGTCCTCTCTTGCACAGAGCATCAGTATTGGCAGTCCAGATCAATTTATCATCCAGCTGCACTCCCAGGTATTTATAGGTCTGCACCCTCTGCACAGTCACCTCTGATGATCACGGGGTCCATGAGGGGTCTGGTCCTCCTAAAATCCGCCACCAGTTCCTTGGTTTTGCTGGTGTTCAGGTGTAGGTGGTTTGAGTCGCACCATTTAACAAAGTCCTTGATTAGGTTCCTATACTCCTCCTCCTGCCCTCTCCTGATGCAGCCCATGATAGCAGTGTTGTCAGCGAACTTTTGCACGTGGCAGGACTCCGAGTTGTATTGGAAATCCGATGTATATAGGCTGAACAGGACCGGAGAAAGTCCAGTCCCCTGCCGCGCTCCAGTGCTGCTGACCACAATGTCAGACCTGCAGTTCCCGAGACTCACATACTGAGGTCTGTCTGTAAGATAGTCCACGATCCATGCCACCAGGTATGAATCTACTCCCATCTCTGTCAGCTTGACCCTAAGGAGCAGAGGTTGGATGGTGTTGAAGGCGCTAGAAGTCCAGAAACCTAATTCTTACTGCACCACTGCCTCTGTCCAAGTGAGAGAGGGATCGGTGTAGCATGTAGATGATAGCATCCTCCGCGCCCACCTTCTCCTGATATGTGAACTGCAGAGGGTCGAGGGTGTGGCATACCTGTGGCCTCAGGTGGTGAAGCAGCAGCCGCACCATGGTGTTCATCACATGTGACTTCAAAGCGACAGGCCGGAAGTCATTCAGCTCACTAGGACATGATACCTTTGGGACTGGGGTAATACAAGATGTTTTCCAAAGCCTCGGGACTCTCCCCTGTTCCAGGCTCAGGTTGAAGATGTGCTGTAGAGGACTCCCCAGCTCCAATGCACAGGCCTTCAGCAGTCGTGGCGATACTCCATCTGGACCCGCTGCTTTGTTGGCACAAAGTCTCCTCAGCTCTCTGCTCACCTGCACTGCTGTAATTGTGGGTGCGGGGAAACTCTCTCCTATGCTGGTATCAGCAGAAGGATGTGTGGAGGGTGCAGTACTCCGAGGTGAGAGTGGGTTAGGGTGGTCAAAACTGTTAAAGAAGTTCATTTGGTTTGCTCTCTCCACGTCTCCCTCGATGGTGGCACCCCGCTTCGAGCTGCAGCCAGTGATGATCTTCATCCCATCCCACACTTCCTTCATGCTGTTGTTCTGCAACTTCTGCTCCAGCTTTCTCCTGTACTGCTCCTTCGCTGCCCTCAGCTGGACTCGGAGTTCTTTCTGCATGCGCTTGAGCTCATGCTGATCACCGTCTTTAAAAGCCCTTTTCTTCTGGTTCAAAAGGCCCTTGATGTCACTTGTAATCCATGGCTTGTTGTTAGCATAGCAGCGTACTGTTCTTACTGGAACTACAATGTCCATACAGAAGATGATGTAGTCAGTAAGTAACATGATAGTTAGAATTTGTTACTTACCCTCCTCACCTGTTCTGCTTCTCTTCTTGGTACTCAAATGTGACACTTGGTGCCACGGCCCACCTGCCAAGTTGTTCTGCCATCCCAAGGTAAAGTCATCCCTGATGGAGGATCGCAGGAATTGTCAGGTAGAGGGGTCCTTTCATCGGATTGGCCGGCCCAGCGCTGTTTCAGCTGTGGAATGGCCAATAGGGGGAGGCAGCTTGATGGCTGAGGTCTCCAGGACTCTGAACAAATCCAAATCATATTATGTGATATCATCTACTGTTAAATTCTGGTCCATACTTGTAAAATTTTTATTTTTATACCGTATTGACAATTTGTTCTGTTCTGTGTATTGTATTGTATTGACCCCCTTATTTTTGACACCCACTGCACGCCCAACCTACCTGGACAGGGGTCTCTCTCTGAACTGCCTTTCCTGAGGTTTCTTCCATTTTTTTCCTTACAAGGGTTTTATTTTCTTGTCTTCTTAGAGAGTCAAGGCTGGGGGGCTGTCAAGAGGCAGGGCCTGTTAAAGTCCATTGTGGAACTTCTTCTGTGATTTTGGGCTCTACAAAAATAAATTGTATTGTATTGTATTGTTCACAGAGTTGACCATAAGCCACTCCTGTGTTGTCTTCGCTTTGACCGGTTTGAAGGGTGAAGCATCGGCTCAGCGTGTGGTCCACAGCGCTCTGGAGGAGGCCTTCATTACAGATCACTCTGGACTTTTGCTCTCTTCAGCTTTACCTCAAATTCGACTGGTAAGTCCTGTTCTCAGCCCTGTGGCATGATGCTGCCATCGCCATCCTACACCACTGGAATGGCATTGGAGTAGGTACTGAGTACTGTCTGGTTTCTTCCAGACATCACGATTAGAATGGTGGCCAGACAAGCTCATCTTAGTTCTTACACTCTTAAGAGTGCGTTAAGGGTCTCTTTTGTAAACATTTCCATGTGGTCGCCCTTCCATAAAGCTTTGAACCTTCTGGAGAAGGTCTTCACGTCGGTTATTTCTGCACTTTGTTCCATTCAGTTTCCCTCAACCCTGACCAGTCTCTTGGTCCCTGAGGCTGCCACCACTGCGCTGAAATGGCATCACGCAGGTGACGAGCGGCGCCTGGTTTCCTCCAGACATGATGCTCAGCTCAAACACTTGTCAGAATTCATTGGTGTCACTATGGCGCCCACCATGGCTGACATATTTGCTTTGTATCTTGTATCTTCTTATTGCCTATGAGTCCCATTTAGGGGCCTTTTTTTTTTTTTACAAAGTCCATTTGTTTTCTGCCCACTTTGTCATAAAGCCCAGATGGGTGGAGAGTGGCAGTGGTGGTCATCCTTCTGGAAGCTTCTCCCAATCTCCACACAGGTTCTTATCTGGAGCTCAGCCACTGGGGACCCATTGGGTTCTTGGTCACCTCTCTTACTAAAAAGCCCTTCTGTTACGATTGCTCAGTTTGGCCAGGCAGCCAGCTCTCGGAACAGTCATGGTGGGTACAAAGGTCTTCTATTTAAGAACTGTGGATCTTGGGAACCTTCATTGCTGCAGGAATTTTCTCATAGCCTTCCCCAGATCTCCTCCTCGACACAAATCAGGTCTCTAAGCTCTGCAGGCAATTCTATTGACTTCATGGCTTGGTTTTTGCTCATCTGGTAGACCTTCTATGTAGAGAGGTGTGTGCCGTTCCCAATCCTGTCCAGTCAATGGAACTGAATTGACCACGGGTGGACTCCAAATAAGGTACAGAAACATCTCAACGATGATCAACATGAGACACCAAATCCAGAGATCCTCTGCAGTCCATCTAGGGATCCATTTTTTTCATTCTTTTCCTTAGCCATCTTTATTGGTGCTTGTTCTCCTACTCTCTAGCCATTCTTGGAGGTCATCCATCCATCTCTTTGTGGGTCTTCCTAGCTTGCTGTTTAAGTGCCAACAATGTTAGGGCCGAGTGTTCCAGTGGTACCGGTCTTGTCTTAGCCTCAGGCCTGAGCGTTACCCAAGCAATGGTGTTTGTAGACGCATCTCCATCTAGCCTCATAAGGGTGTCTCGTAAGAAATGCTTCTCATCAGCAGTGATGACGAGCTGAAATCGGTCTTCTTCAGGCAGTGAAATTGAAACGGGCAGTGAAACCGAAAATAATTCTGGTGAATCTGAAAGTGACACTCGCACACACGTGCAGTGTGCTGTTCATCTTATTATTATTCATTATTATCATTTGTATCATTATTACACCTTCTACACTTCTGACTTTGTACTTTTAGTGTTTTGCACATTTTATAATAGAAAGATGAGATGTAATAAAAGCCAAAAAATGCAACGCTCGTTATTTTTTTATTTTATTTTTTTTTATTTCGTCTTATACGATTTCTCGTATTAGAAATTTGTTAGTTTTCGCATACCCCTTGGGGTCAGAGCGCAGGGTCAGCCATTGTACAGCGCCCCTGGAGCAATTACAGGTTAAGGGTCTTGCTCAAGGGCCCAGCAGAGAAGGAGCTCTTTTGGCAGTGACGGGGATTCGAACCGGCAACCTTCAGGATACCAGCGCAGATCCTTAGCCTCAGAGCCACCACTCCACCTTTTTGAGACGGAATGTAATGCTAAGGAGGTTAAATGGGGTTGTGCCCAGGTTAGCACCCCAAATACTGCACCGCATCCAGTGATTTTCTCAGTTGACAATATTCATGTATTTTACTTTCCAAGATAAATAAAATTAGTAAAGGGGGGGGGGATGGGGTTTGAGAGAAGGTAATTCATCCAACTGACCCTCCTACTAGGAGCTGGTGATGGATTTTAGGAGGACCAGGCCCTACACAGACCCCGTGATCATCAGAGGTGACTGTGTACAGAGGGTGCAGACCTATAAATACCTGGGAGTGCATCTGGATGACAAATTGGACTGGACTGTCAATACTGATGATCTGTGCAAGAAAGGACAGAGCCGACTATACTTCATTAGAAGGCTGGCGTCCTTCAACATCTGCAATAAGATGCTGTAGATGTTCTATCGGACGGTTGTGGCGAGCGCCTTCTACGCGGGGAGGCAGCATAAAGAAGAGGGACGCCTCATGCCTGGACAAACTGGTGAGGAAGGCAGGCACTATTGTAGGCACGGAGCTGGACAGTCTGACATCTGTGGCAGAGCGACGGGCGCTGAGCAGACTCCTGTCAATCATGGAGAATCCACTGCATCCACTGAACAGGATCATCTCCAGACAGAGGGGCAGCTTCAGCGACAGACTGCTGTCACCATCCTGCTCCACTGACAGACTGAGTAGTTCGTTCCGCCACCACACTATGCGACTCTTCAATTCCACCCGGGGGGGTAAACGTTAACATTATACAAAGTTACTGTCTGTTATACCTGCATTGTTATCACTCTTTAATTTAATATTGTTATTATCAGTATGCTGCTACTGGAGTATGTGAATTTCCCCTTGGGATTAATAAAGGGGCGGCACGGTGGCGCAGTGGGTAGCGCTGCTGCCTCGCAGTTGGGAGATCTGGGGACCTGGGTTCGCTTCCCGGGTCCTCCCTGCGTGGAGTTTGCATGTTCTCCCCGTGTCTGCGTGGGTTTCCTCCGGGCGATCCAGTTTCCTCCCACAGTCCAACGACATGCAGGTTAGGTGGATTGGCAATTCTAAATTGGCCCTAGTGTGTGCTTGGTGTGTGGGTGTGTTTGTGTGTGTCCTGCGGTGGGTTGGCACCCTGCCCAGGATTGGTTCCCTGCCTTGTGCCCTGTGTTGGCTGGGATTGGCTCCAGCAGACCCCCGTGACCCTGTGTTCGGATTCAGCGGGTTGGAAAATGGATGGATGGATGGATTAATAAAGTATCTATCTATTACATAGTGCCTTTCACGTCTATCTCTCTACTATGGATTGCCTGTCTCCTGGTTTAAACGATATTTCATCAGTCTCAAAATGAAGACTGACTACTGTACTTTTGTTTGGGGCACCAGATAAAGCAACACCACTAGCTGCCCTGGTGAAAATGTTGAAAATAAAATGCAGCGGGAGAAGAAGAAGAAGAAAAAAAAAATCCTATCATTTAAATAAATTATAAGTATGAAGAACACAGAGCAGGAGAGAGAAGGCAGGCGCATATAATCAGGTTAAGTGTGCCGTGCAGAAGCTTACTTATCAAATCAGAGCCTCCTGAGCCGATGGCCAAATAAGCAACCTTTAAATGAACGGAGCTTTGGACTGCATGTGCAGGATGACGAGTTGGTTATTTGCGACTTTTTGTTTAGTCTGTTAGCACCGAGAGACCTCATTAAGAAAAGTGTTCAAAACGCCATCGTGAGTGACCAGCCCATCCATCAATCCATCTTCAAATCTTCAGAAATTCAGTTCAGAAACTCAAAGCTGTGGAATGGCTTCTGAACCAAGGGATTACCGGGATATGAAATGTGCACTTTGAGAATTTTTTTCCCTCTTAAAATATTTTTTTTTTTTAACAACATATTGCGAGGTAATCTGGGCTGCTTTTTCTCTTAACGCCTTCTATTTGGTTTCTTTACAGTTACAGGTTTCCAGAATGTAATGATTAATTATTCATGGTGCCGCGACCTTATTTTGCTTTACAATTGGGTGTTGCCAAGTTATTATTCCCGTTACCAGCACATGGCTCCTGCTTGCGCAGCATGACATTGCACCTTGTGTCATCAGCGCAACCATTTAAATCCGGCGCAAAGGCTACGGTCACATTACAAGAAATCAATTTTGATCTTTTGCTGGGCTCGGAATTGCCCATCTTGATAGTCAGTTCACATTCAATGCATCAGATCTCTGAAACGGCATGCATACACATATTGATACGATTGTGCACAAGTTATTGGTTTTTCACCAAAACAAAATTAAACCTGGTGTCAAAAGAAAGGATAAATGTCACAAAAAAGTTTGGGATAGCCACCCCATATATTGTAAGTTGGGTTCAGGAAAAGTAGAGGAATCGCTTTTTCCACACTGAGTTCCAGACAGAACTGATTTACAGGACACAAAATGGCGGTTTTAAAGTCTGGCAGAGAAAGTGGGATCAGCAGGGCCAGAACTGGAAGTGTGGTCTGTCACTACCCGATCTGCGGTGCCTGCATGATCTGCGAATGGATTCGCACAAAGACAAACCGAGCCATGCACACATGTGCAGAACGTTACTATTACGACTGTGCCCGATCCGCGTTTCTTTATTTTGCGACCTAAGTCCTCATCCGATTTGTCTCGCGCACGTGCTTCTCTGCCTAATAAATATTACTTTCACGACACTGCCTGATTTGTAATGCGCATGTCTGTTTTACGACACGCGTCACTCGTCAGATTTGAATTGTACACGCGAGTCATTTTTGTATTGCCGTTTATCTCCGTCTATAAGTAGACTTCTTTTAATTAATAGGAGATTAATAGGAGGATTTGAATCTGTGACTCTACACTCTTGATTCCTTCAGCATCTGACCTGATGGCAACAACTGAGAACGGATTAAAGAATCTTAACAAGTGGACAGTCACAGTTAACACTAAGGGGGACAGTCCGCACAATGCCATGCCACACAGTGTTGAAAATGACCATTTATTTCTAAAACTTAGTGATCATGGTATCTCCCCTGCCAGGAGTATGTGAATTTCCCCTTGGGATTAATAAAGTAACTATCTATCTAAAAATACTGGTTGGCTACATTAGATTTTGTAAACCTGATGCCTTAAGACAAATGCCAATTTTATTATTAATAATTCATACCTGAAGATATTTTTAAACAAACACAATTTGTCCATTGAGAGAAATTACAAAAAAAGATGAAAATGGAAAGAGAACTTTATATAATTCATTAAGTGACTGGAAAAATAAAACTACTACATACTTTTACATTTATGTATATAACAACACAGTATATATAGTATGCAAAATAATACAAAGAGTACACCACATGCAATTCGCCGTAATTGGGGCTCATCGGGTGTGCTGCCCCTTACGGGGATCGAACCCAGGACATCAGCGCCTCAGGCAAAACGTCAGAGGTTGCGCCAAGAAGGCTGCTTCGTTTATTTTGCAGGGTGAAAATTTTCATTATGGTCAACTAATGTGGAACTAAAATGAATATATCGTACTGTCAGTTGTGAATCGGCATGCACGGATCAGTTCGGCTCGTGCCGCAAAGTGGATTTTTTTGTTTTTCATTTAGTGCATGCGGAGTGTGTCACTACCCGGTCCCCATTGCCAGCCAGATCCCCGCGTGCATGCATGTGTATTGAAAGGCTACATCAGTGCACACTTTCCAGCGCCGCCCAATCTGTTTAACGCATGTGTTAACACTTTACGGCATGTTAGGCTGTCAATATGCAGGCGCGCAGATTGGGTAGCGACAAGGTTACTGTGACGGGAACCCGAAGTGACATCATCGAGGCCAGGTGGAATTTCCGGTAACTGGTCTGCAGCAGAAAGAGAGAAAGTGTTTTAGTGCACTCCACCACCCACTAGTCTGGTGTGGAATTACCCTCATTCGAGCCCTTTAGCTGCCCCCCATGTGCACATGTGTTGACACTGGTTAAAGGACAAGTCACAGACAATTTGGGCTGGATCACTTATTAGGTCACACAAATGTGGTGGGACTGTTCCTGGAAATAAAGTCTACAAATTGCTGTAAAAATCACGTAATGTGAGCCTTGAAGATTTATCAGATAGCAAAGCCAGTGTGAAATTAACATTAACATTGAGCATCACTAATTGGAAATGCAAACATGCCATGACAAAATAGTTGTAGCGTTTTAATACATCATATCCTCAGACCACAATGCTATCTAAACTATATGGGCTGTTGTTTTGTCATATAGTGACGCAATAGTTAAAATGACAGAGATACTGTAGCAGACAGAGTGCTCATCAAACATGTGCAGCCCAGTAGTTGCGGTGGTCCACATCATTCTGTCTTCACTGTCACAGCCCTCATCACAACATGCAAATTAATAATTAAGCTTCACTTTCCTTGTGCTGCTGAGCTCCTCAATCGATAACACCAAGTTTAGCTTTTTTATTTTCTCTCAGTGTCATCTTTTGTTCAGTATCTTTTGTTCTCTCCCTGAAACCCCGGTGGTGGTTTAAAACACACGGACTGGAGAAATTGGCTTTGGGGGTGCTGGGCGGGGTTTTTTTTTTTTTTTTTTTAGAACGAAGCCCTGTGGGTGTGGCCTTTGCAGCACAGGATTTTGCCGCTATTCACTTCAAACTTTTGAAAGGGATGTCCCCAGACGTGTGTTCCTGTTTGAGAATCTTGTCTGGCCCTACAAGACTACACTGATAGTTAAACACGATGCAAAGATGGTACATCAATCAATGGTGTGGTTCTTTTATCATTGTATTGAATTTTTAACACTGATCATTTTAACTGCTCATATGTTGTCATTATTTAATGCGAACACTGAAGCTTTTTTCCCCAAGAATGGTCTGCAAGGAACTGAGACAGACAGTCAGTGCCCCACGCCACCCCCTGGTCTGTTGAGGAATTACAATTACTCAGGTCCTTTAGCTGCTTCCTACTCGCATATTGGTGACAGTATCATATCATGAAGACCTTTGAGAGGCTCGCCCTGGACTATACGAGTCCTCTTGTGGAAGACCACCTGTACCCAACTACAGTTAGCCTATTGGAAAGACTGGAGAGGAGGATGTAATTATCTACTCCACAAGGCTGGACAAAGCTGGCAGCACTGTGAGGTTTATGTGTTTTGATTGCTCTAATGACTGATAATATCCAGTCATCCTTCTTAAGGGGTCACCTCAGAGATATGCAGGTGGTTGAGCCCTGGTGTCCTGGATAATGGACTGTCAGGCAAACCAAAGTTTGTGAGACTCGAGGACTGTGTGAGCCAATACTGGACCACCACACTCTGTACACCTCTGACTACAAATAGAACAGTCGGTCATATCACTTGCAGAAATTCTCTGATGATTCTGCATTTATGGGGTCTACTGATAAGGCGGATGAGACAGAGGAGAGGAGTCAGATGGAGAACTGTAAAAATAGTCTGTAACTTAACATCAGTATAACCAAGGAACTGGTTATTGACTTTTGCTGCACCCCAGAGCTTCTATGGTCTGGTCACTATTTAAGGAGAGGATAAGTACTTGGGGGCCCATATCAGTGACAGGCTGGACTGGTCTCAGAACACAGAGAAACTATACAAGAAAGGGAAGAACAGCTCCTTTTTCTAAGGAGACTGTGTTCCTTTAATGTGGGTAGTGACATTCATCCTCAACATCATCTACAACTCCTGTGATTGTCAGTGCAATTTTCTACTCTGTGGTGTGCTGGGCTGGTACACCACTTCAAGAGAAGCCCACCAAATTAGCAAAGTAATGAAAAGGGCAGATTCAGTTATGGGACACAATCTGACCTTCTGAGTGGAGGAGGAGAGAATTGAAACAAAACTGAGTGCCATTATGAACAATGCTGCACATTCTCCGTCTGTGAACCACTAACAATGATGAATTTTAGCCAAAGAATTATACAACAAATGTGAGTCAAGAAACATGACTGGGGCTCCTTTATAGCTATAGCAATACGCCTGTATAGTGCCTGACTGGGACTGGAACTGACAAGTCAGAGGTTTTTCTTTCGTTTTAGTCATTCTGGTGTGTGTGTCGACCACAGTGTGTGTGTGCATTTATCTAATTATTTATTTAATGACTGAAGACAAATAAAGTTCCCTCTATCTATCTATTACAGTCTTATTGAAAGCTTATGTACCATCTGCTGTATTTAACCACCAAATGCTGCAAGCCAAAACCAGCCTGTGGCATTATGGCACTCCACAGTTATTGACAACATGGTGTCTTTTAACTAGTAACCGCAATGCTAACACGTGGATAGCGGTCACCAGGGGAAATCAAAAAGTTCAAAATGTTATTCAGGCTATCTCTCCAAGTCACTGGAAGTAAGACTGGAGGAAAAGACGGATTCATTTCTCCCAGTACGTTCTCTCTGAACACCTGCCACATGAGAACACAAAAGCATAAATCGAAACACACTGAGTCACTGAAGGAGATGGAGAGACAGTTATCGATAAAAGCTTAGCACTTGAACTCCCATAATGTTCTTTATAAAAACCTAAATAAGAGAGAGTAAGTGGTGAAGAAAAAAGAATTTATATATAAATAAATACCTATATCTATCTATCTATCTATCTATCTATCTATCTATCTATCTATCTATCTATCTATCTATCTATATATATACATATACATATAATTGAAGACAATTTGTGCATGCAGGCATTTTATTGAAAACCATCTGCACACTTTTTGTTTTTCATTAAATAAGAAAAAACTTTAGATAACATTTAGAGGAGGCGGAAAAATAAAACCCAAAGTCAAATGTAGAAAATCAGCACAATCATTTTGAAATACTGTTCAAGATATTTTAAGATCAGTTACTCATTCACCCGCCTCTTTTTATCATCACTGATGTGTCTACTTTCCTATTATGTATAAACCTTGTGGGAAATCCCTGGGTGACTCTTCAGTTACACCTGTTTTTTTTTTTTAAACTTGCCAGGAAAAAAGTAAATAATTACTATTAATAAAGAAAATCAATATAATGTGAAGGAATGTCAACATATTTAAAAATTGTATATGTTTAAAAAATATTCATACCAGGTTATGTATCTGAGTGTGGGTAGCTGCATGTGCCCAGTGATAGACTGACAAACCCTCACGGGTTGGGTTAGGATAGACTCTGTTCCTCCATGACCCTGAACTGGGCTAACTGGGTTACACATTGAATGGAATGCAAATCTACAGTAGACCAAGGCATAAAATGCCTGTATAAAGATTAGGAAGAGGAATGTCTTGCAATGTATTAATCTAGCAATTTATTAATCTATTTTATATACCATCTCTCACAGTTGGTGGCACGGTGGTGCAGTGTGTAGCGCTGCTGCCTCGCAGTTAAGAGACCCGGGTTCGCTTCCCGGGTCCTCCCTGCATGGAGTTTGCATGTTCTCCCCGTGTCTGCGTGGGTTTCCTCCCACAGTCCAAAGACATGCAGGTTAGGTGCACTGGCGATTCTAAATTGTCCCTAGTGTGTGCTTGGTGAGTGGGTGTGTGTGCCCTGCGGTGGGCTGGTGCCCTGCCCGGGGTTTGTTTCCTGCCTTGCGCCCCATGTTATCTGGGATTGGCTCCAGCAGACCCCCATGAGTTAGGATACAGCGGGTTGGATAATGGATGGATGGATCTTTCACAGTTAGCACAATAATAAAGTGCTTAACCATGGCAAAAAAAAACAAAACAAAGAAAAAAAAAAAAAGTGTAAAAGAGGCACAGGCAGGTAACCTATAAGACAGAGTTTGCCAACTCAGTAGCAGTTCGACTTTGGGAACCTAGAAAAGGAGTGGTGGCTCTGAGGCTAGGGATATGCACTGGCAATCGGAAGGTTGCCGGTTCGAAACCCGTAAATGACAAAAGGGACTCTGCTCTGTTGGGCCCTTCAGCAAGGCCCTTAACCTGCAATTGCTGAGCGCTTTGAGTAGTGAGAAAAGCGCTATATAAATGCAAAGAATTATTATTATTAAAAGAACTCTACCTTATTTGTATTAGGATGATACTTACAGGAGTCTGTTTCACCATTATGACAAAGGAAAATCTTTGTTAATATGCTAGTTGAAAAAGCCGGTCCACTTATCAACATCCATCCATCCATTTTCCAACTCACTGAATCTGAACACAGGGTCACAGGGGTCTGCTGGAGCCAATCCCAGCCAACACAGGGCACAAGGCAGGAACCAATCCCGGGCAGGGTGCCAACCCACCGCAGACTTATCAACATGATGAGATTTGAGCATCGAGTCAGATCTGCAAGAGTGAATATCTTACATTAAATGAAAAGAAAGAAATGGAAGAAAAGATTTGATGAGAACTGGCCATTCAAGCCAACATATTTTGTTCAGGATTCAAGGGTTTTATTTCAGTGCCAATTTACACTGACACCATCTAAGGCACAGTATAAAACCTATGAAATACAATACATACTAAACACAAAAGTCAACAGAAAATAAAATTACATATAACAGAATAAGATATAAAAATATATAATGAATGAAATAAAAATAAACTTTACTCATCAAACTACATATAATTGTAATGTATTCCACATATTTATGGCTTTGTGTGGTAGATAGACACAAAAATAAAAGATGAAAGGCACTTAAAAATAGATAAGACAGCTATGAAGGCCACTATATGGTAGATAGATATGAAAGGAGCTGTAAATGACATTTGTTAGTTAGGTTATGTTGATAGATGTACTGTATTTTCTTAGTTTATGTTAGAATGTTTCCCCATATATTAGTGCACAGTCAATGAAGGTTTTATTATAACCCCTGCAAGCTGAATTGTAAATAGAATGCTCTATATGTATCATTCTGACTATTCTGTTTAGGATCTGCCTTGCAGTTGGTAAGACATTGGGGTAAACGGTTCAAACCGTCCAGAACCTATTGAACATAATGAATGTATTGAATGTACCGAGGTACTAAGATGACACCTATGCACTGTAAGTTTCCCATAGAAAAGTAACAACTTTTAAGTATAGAAAATAAGTTTAACAGCAGAAAGCTAGGATTGTAATGAAACAGAGAAGAAACCTTTTTTTCCCATTTTTTCATTTTATTCTGCGTGTGTAATAACTTTTTTTCTGAATTTTGTGATTTGCTACTTTATTAAATTTTCACTAAACCTTTTAAAAATGAATTTACTGGACTGAGAAATTTATTTTGTTACAAGTTTGACTCATGCTGGATCCTACCTTGCCAACTCAGTAGCAGTTCAACTTTGGGAACCTAGAAAAGACGCAGCTATAGCTACTATATAATAGATATGAAATGCACAGATAGATAGATAGATAGATAGATAGATAGATAGATAGATAGATAGATAGATAGATAGATAGATAGATAGATAGATAGATAGATATCCAGCACCTGGAAAAAATAGCATTTCATGTGATGTGACAGGATTGGTGATGTCCTGAGACAAGAGAGCACAGGGAGGTGTAGAAGAATTTGCAGAGGTTACCCAAGAGTCACACTTTTGAATTACTGCTAAGTTTAAAGGTCATAGAAGCTTAATATTCATGATCCTATACCCCTCAGTTATTATCAGACTTATCACTAAAATGATTACATTATGTTAAGGTATACTCCAAATATTCTAATAACAAATTAAAAAGGTTCACATCTTATGACACTGCAGTTGACAGCCATTTTGATAAACCTTACAACACTCTCCGTGAAATTTACATGTCACCTGACTTTCTCCTCCTGTTTAATGCTGGGGTATGCTTATGTTCTGGATGTACAAAGGGAGCAGGCAAAAAATGCATATGTTTATTTTAAAAAGAGGCATTTGTATTCTGTGCTTTCTTCATGTTTTTGACAGAAAAACATTAACAAAAACATGACAAATGTAAAAAAAATAAGACCCTCTTTCTGAAATGGGCGTATCAGGCTTTATCACAATTGTTCCGTGGTGGGTGCCTGGTAACTGTATGATGCACATAGCCTGCTTAATCTTCTTGAAAGTTGAACAATGGACACTGGTTGAAGATATGGTGAAATAAGGACAGATGTGGAACAACTAACCCCTGAAAGGTTAGCACTTATACCATATATATCCTGTCACACACTAGCACTCCTGGGACCTCCTTGCAATGTCGATTTGGTACAACTGGGTACTGAAAACAGAAAGATAAAATCAACAAGCAGGAAGCTTTTCAAATGTTAAAATGTGCAGCAGTACAACACTTCAGTTAGGTAGCACAGCTGCATTCTTGTACTTTTCTTTAGGCTGGGGTGTATCCTGTGTTAAATTTGCATATGCCTCTTGGTTCATTTGGATTGCCTCTCATAGCCTAAAAGCAAGTCATCAGGCAGACTGGCACCTCTAAAATGGATTGGTTTGAGTGTGTGCCTTACAGTGAGATGATGATCCATCTGGGTTCGTTACAAAAATCTGCTTGTTGCTGACATCACTTGCAAGGTCTTTCCATGATATGTATTCATTATGCAAAAGAAAGGATGGATGGAAATATTTCAACAGAAATTATCTGCTTTCAGTAATGATGATTAATAAAGAGCAGTAATACTGAAAGCTTGTGATATAGTCCAAGTATGTGGGACACACCTGTCTGTTAAAGTTGCTTACTTCCCCAGTGCTGCTGCTTCTTAATTCCTAATAAATGTAATTAGAGGGTCATGAACTACAAGTGTAGCACTCCTTTTCAATTTGTATTGTTGATTAGGCTTTATTTTTATTTTCATGTTATAATTGTGTCAAAATGGAAAAAACAGTAAGAACCGAAATTTGGCAGCACAAGCTTAATAGGGAAAAAAACTCTTGTGCCTCATTGCTCTAGCTAGAGAGTAACTAATAAAAAAAAAAGATATGCAATACTGACCTTAAGGTAGTTAAAATAAATAAATATAAAGATTACCCTAATAAAGAGTAACACTGACAATTAACCTAACACTATTACTGAAATATCTGCATGATACATATACATACATACTATACTGTATATACACATATACACACACACACATATATATATATTTATTTTACTTATCGATTGAGTGATAGACTGTGTATATGTATCCTTATTTTTATGTTTCTGTTGCTGCTTGCATCTGAAATTCCCAATGGGATTAATAAATTTTATCTAATCAAACCTAATTAATGTTGACATATGCATCAGATTAAAGATTGATTGAGCACTGTGGCCTACTGCTTAAAATGCTGAGATTTAAACTCAACAGGTTTTAGGCTCCCAATTACTGATTCACAATGACCCTGAGTGCCTCATCATTCTAGCAAGGGTGGAACATGTAAGTAACAAAAAAAAAAATGGAAATAACTTTCATCTTGGCGGAGTGGTGGCTCTGAGGCCAGGGATCTGCACTGGCAATCGGAAGGCTGCCGGTTCGAATCCCGTAAAATGCCAAAAGGGACTCTGCTCTGTTGGGCCCTTGAGCAAGGCCCTTAACCTGCAATCGCTGAGAGCTTTGAGTAGTGAGAAAAGTGCTATATAAATGCAAAAAATTATTAATTATTATTATTATTATCTTGGGAATAAGGGAATTTCAAGGAAGGATTACAATAAGAAGATTACAATAAGAAATGACAATGTAGTACTAGTCTATTTAAAGTTGTTAGTCAATATTAATTTTCACTTTTTCTCATTTTGATATACATTTGTACATCGTTTCTTATTCAAAACTGCAACTATTACATAAAAAATATACAAAAGAAAAAAAATTATAAAGTCAATTATGAATTACAAACACACACACGCTTACCCGGGATGTACAGTAAAAGGCTTTGGGTTTCCTTGTGGTGTTTTAAACTTGTACTGTTGCTCAGATGAGATTCCAGACCATTGTTAATTTTATATGTATTAACAATTGTTATACTGAACAAAAGAACAAAAAAAATTCAGACCCTGAGAATGAACACCTTATGATACACCGTTTTACATGAACTGTGACTGGAAATTTTTAAAATGACTGTGCACAGCCTATTTACACTGTACTTTTCAAATAGGGGAGGTCCCTAAGATTCAGGTGAAAACTGACTCATTCAGCACTGTGAAATTCAGTTGTATTCATTTTCATTTTTTTCTTTTATAGCTTGTAGACTTTCAGCTGTCAAAAAAAAAAAAAACTCAAAACAGCAACAAAAAAATGTTTAACTGCAAAATTGTTCTTGATATACTGCTTGTTTAAACTAAGACTAACAAGGCTAATTTTTGAACTAATATCAAAGAAATGCATTCTTTACAAAGCTATAAAATCAAATTTTAAAGATATTAAATCTGTATGTCATGTTTGCCTCATATTCATTCTATGAATCCAAATTACATGTAAGTTTTCACTTCACTTCCTTAATGCCTAAGGAAAGCACAGACAAAGCTATACATACACTGAGTAACTCCTGTTCAAGTCCAGCTTCTCTTTCCAAATAACCGACTGTCTAATCAGTACAGCATGATCTGTGCAGATAATCCATGGTACCAACAATTCACATTTGTCCAAAATTCAAAATGCTGAACGTCTCATTGCACTGTGATTCAATGGCATCCTGGCCAAAGTCGTTTCCTGCCTTGTGTGGCCAGGATAGGACCCAACTATCCTGTAACACTATCCTGGATAAAACATTTTTAAGGAGGTTTACAGTTGTATGAGGTAACATGTATTCTTGTATTAAGTGCACTGTGCCATTTTAACATTCTTTTGAGTTAATAAAGCTATTGTAATAATCATAACCTGCATATCTTTTTAGATCCAATCAACTGTAAACCTACTTTTGCCTAACCCATATATATTTAGAGCTATATATGAATGAATGAATGAATACAGTATTGTAGTAGATGCCAGATGTAGCTGCATGTGCAATCAGGAACAGCAATTTTCTGGGATATTCACACAGGATATTGTCACTGGTGTCTGAGAAAAGGGAACCACTTAAAAACCATCTGGTCAAGAGCAAAGATAATTATCAAAGATAATTTAGTTTCTTTAAGTTTGTTCTATAAACAGCAGTACAGTGAAATGCTTACGTTTATGTTTCTACATAAAGAAAGCATAAACAATAAAATAAAGTTATGAAATAACAATAGCATTCGAGAGTTTCACAAATGTTTCACAAATTTCCCAGACCAACTGTTACAAATGTTTGCATAAATGCAAGTTTCACAACAGCATACTGAGCAGTAATGAACTGCCATTCAATAGTTTTACTTGCCTGAGGGGAAAAAAAGCTGTTTTTATGATTTGGTGGTGTGGGTTCCTTTATTCTTGTATCACTTGCCGAAGGTTAGGGAAAGGGAAAAAAAAAACAAAAAAAACACCTGGGAGACAACAGCGTCTCGATTATGTGCATATTCATTCTGAGGCAGCTGGCCATGCACGTGTTCAATTCTTGCAAGCCCCAAACTCATACAACAGCATGCTCTGTCATCACCAACCATTGTATGCTATTACATTCACTGTTGCACATTTTTGGAAAATGCAAAGTATTTGTAAATGTGTGCCAGAGTTACATGTTTGAACCAGGTTACCTAGCTATTGTGGAAGGAGTGCTAAAAACATAAAACTGCTTGATATCTGTGGAACATCCTCAATTGACTTAAATGAAAGAAATGGCCACTCTCCGCCCATTTTCTTGAAATCAACAAGTATTTCTTGTGCTGTTAATGTTAAGAGGGAGATGGGAGTCATAATGCCACAATGTCATGTAAAGTGGGGTGTTTAGCACATAGCCAGTGAGGAGATCAGGATATCTTGAGTTGAGAGTCATTATGGAGGAGACATTCCAGTCAATTTTTACAAATTCCAATCTCCTAGTTAGACAATTAAAAATCCAGTCCCAGAGCTTGGTACTGGGTGGTAATTTAGTCTATAAAAAACATGAATTTTCAGTTAAATTCAAAATCGTTAAGTGTCCAAAAACACAGTATTGAGGAAAAAAAAAACATGCTTGTACATGTAATATGTACAAACATATGCTTATATATACACACAGAGACGTACAGGTTTAAGTCCAAATTCATATTGTCCTACATTTTTACTGTCTATAAGTGAACGACCATGGTAAATGAATGCAGAATAACAGAGATTACAGTCAGTCATCATTAACTACTGTACATATAAGAATGGTGTTGAAGGAGGCTTAACTGTTATAATATTATGCCACACATTGAGTATTTCAGCTGACTATACAAAAGAAACTTCTTTTCAACAAAAAAAAAAAAAAACAAGATGATGCTGTTACAGTTGGCTAATGGATAATGACTTCAAATTTAATCCAGTGGCCAGTCCAGTTGTTAAAATCACAACAAAGACAAAGAATAGAGCATTCAGAGTTGAGAGCCATCCCCAATGTTAATGCTGTTCCACTGGTCCTACCTTCACAGGCTGTCTGTCAGGTGAGATGGCTTTTCCACTTCTCTGGAAATTGCTTTTCTTTTAATTCCCATCTACAATCTTAATCTCTCTCTTCCTCTTTTTCTCTGTCTTGGCCTGTTACCGGCTGGCATTAGTTGTTGATGTTCTCTTGAGGGACATACGTTGAAATCACTGCTGGGGTCAGAGATGCCCCTCTATAGATTCAACATTATCTGCTTGAGTGCACTCCTGCAGATCTCAGGGTGAGCAGTAAGGTCAAACTTCCAAGTTGTCTGCTGCCACCTGCCATCCTGGAGGGATTTTAATGGCCATCTGGCATTCTTTCAAGGGTTTCTATTGCTGTCTCTCACTCACCCCAATGCCCTCTGATAATTTCACCAATAGCATATGTTGGACTTACCACACTCGAGAAAGCTGTTTCTGCAAAGGGGTACTCTGACTGTCAGGGTACATCTCTAGATTTGGCAAAGGTTCTACATCATCTCTTAACTCTTCCTGACCAATAATATATGAACCTTTGATCCTAGGTGACCTTACTTAGAATAAACACGAGACTATGCTGCTAATAGATAGCTACAGTATATTCATTAATAAGGCCTGCCATACCATACTTAATACAATTCAGGGAAACAATAGCCTAACTCAACAGCATCGGTGCAAGGTGGGAAACAATCCTGAACAGTACAGCAACCCTTTTTTTTTTTTACACCCACACTAGGGTACATAATAATAAACCTAATGAGCAAATCTTCAGTGACATGGAACACCACAGTACCTTGTCATAAA
This sequence comes from Erpetoichthys calabaricus, assembly GCF_900747795.2. Classification (NCBI taxonomy): domain Eukaryota; kingdom Metazoa; phylum Chordata; class Cladistia; order Polypteriformes; family Polypteridae; genus Erpetoichthys; species Erpetoichthys calabaricus. The sequence goes on along the minus strand of NC_041399.2, from coordinate 209,073,157 downwards.
CCCATGAAGAAACATATGTAAAATCTATACAGCCAATGACTAGGTGTGAAGTTTCAATCCAGGATACTTACATATCTTATATATCTCAAATACACATATAAACATACTGACAAACATGCAGAGACACACAAAAACCACCTGTAAGGTACACACATTCTATAACACATTCAAATAAACACAACATGAGCTATAAAGTTCCTTAAGAAGTGTTAAAATCAATTACACTAGAGACATGAGTGTATCACTGATGCATAGTGCTAGTAAAACTTACATCAAAGTGAAGAGGTCAGTTCTAATGGAAAGGCTGAAATCACTAATCATGTCTTAATTATAACAGTGAGGAGGATTGAAAAAAGATACACAACTGTAATAAAAGAGAAGAGAGCAGGGAAAACTACATAAAACTGTTTCTTTGACATGTAATAATTTCTTCTAAAATAAAAAAAAAAAAAGATTGTTTCCTAAAACAAAAAAAAACTTTATTGGCTTCAACTCTAATCAAAGTTACCTGTTTGCTTGATGATGACAGAAATAAAACAAGATGGCTAATGAGTTTCATTGTATACTTGGAACATAAAATGACATAAAGCCTAGAAGAAGAATACTCAGATACAGTCCTGGAGATCCACAGTGGCTGCAGGTTTTCTTTCTAACCAGTTTTCTAATTAAAATCCAAACCTAACAGATAATGAAACTGGGATTTAATTATATGGCTTGTTAGGACTTTCATTCTTCCAAGGCAAAAATTGTGCATTTTTAGTTTTCTGAGAAGTTTATCCATATGTTTTGTGGCCCTTTCCTTCTTCTCTCATTTATTTAAAAAAACTGTATTAACACATACTTCACACTGCATGTACACAGGTTTAACCGTTGAATATATCCCTCAGGTCATGTTTTCCGGTCTCACGTGGTCAAATGACACAGTGTGGACACAGTTCCCCAGGTATACTTCATTCATTCAATCTGAGTTTAGAGCAGTAACACGTAAGAAAAGAAATGCCAAGTTTCTCAGCAAAGCAAGCCGCTTGATAGAAGATTACGAGTCAGAGAGACAGACAGTGCAGAGTGATATTTCTGATGCCACTAGATCACGAATATTGTGGGCAGGAAATTGTTCAGGGGCAGAGCTCAGACGTGCAGGAGGGGAATTAAGATAAAGGGGACAAACAGCTCCACAGAGTGAAGCAGCACAAGTCACATCATGTGAAGCAGATTCTTACAGCAGTAAAAGTGGTCAAAAAACAAAGGTGGTGTAATTGCAGCTATGTTTCTATCATGTTGCTCATTATTTAAGTATTTAGGAGTTTACAGAAATAAGAAAAGAAGTGATAAGGATATCTATCAGCAAAGAAAGCTCATGAAAGATTCCCTGTTGTTGATGGCAGATGACGAGTCAGAGAGAGACTGAGAGGCATGCAGTAGGGATACAAATTATTAACAGCAGAGTAAGGCAGTGCAGGGTGACATCTGATGCCATCAGATCCTGAATGTTCTGGGCAGGTGATTGTAGAGTGGCAAAGTTAAGATGAGGAGAGCAGAAGATTGAAAGTAAAGGAAGCAGGCACCTGTAGCAGAGCTGCACAGAGTGAAACGGCACAAGTCACATCACTTGAAACAACTTCTTACAGAAGCAAAAGTGGACAAAAACACCAGAAGGTGCCACATATGTTCAGTATTACTGGATGGAAAAAAGTCCAGGAGCCACACTAATAATCACAAAAATGTAACTGAGGCCTGTGATTACTGTGCTGAGTAATAGACTATGATTGTGCAATTATATATACTGTAAATATAAAAAATTAAAAGTAATGAAATATTAAAAATTAGTTTAAAAAAAGCATAGTGTTCATTTAAGAGGTTTTAATAAAAGGTTAGACAGTATGGTATGGTTATTTGTGGCTTGATTTATACAAAATATATATCAAGTCTCTAAAAACCCTAGGTATATAATAGTGTTTGTTGAAAGTCCCATGTATATAAAGGTTAAATGGAAGGACATTAGCAGGAGGGCTGGTGGTTCCCTTGTCACTTGCACCTCATTATTAACTAACGTCTGGTTATGAAAACAGGCAACAATTAATACCTAAATGAAGCACATTAAAACTAAAATATATAATTAAGGGTTATGAATTGCAGCATGCAAGTTAACTAAAATTTAGCCCCCCAAAAACAGCTTTATTAGTAAATAAATGAGTTCTACTTAAGAAATGAGTTAAAGTGAAAACCTACAGATACTGCGGACATCACAGGACTGTAATGGAGTACCTCTGATCTAGAAGAAAGGAATATATTCAGTCAAGTTCATTGACTGCTAGAAAATTATATAAAAATTACTGATGAAATTGATTTAGCTCAAGAAATGATTTTACAAAGTCCATAGTCAAGCTTCCATAAATACAGTATATGTAGTGCAGAATCAGGCCCAAAGATGAATATAACAAAACCAAAAACTATGCCACACATGGAGGAAATAATAGAAATGTGTATAAAGATTATAGTAAGGGAAATACAGAATATGAAATAATTAACATATTGCATTTATGTTTTATAGTGGGATTCAGTAAAATTTAATGAATCAGAGAGCTAAATGCACAGATATATACATCTGAAATGTGCACATTAGAAAAGACAGAAGGGTTGGCAGTTTCTAAAATGAAATGTTCTACAAACACACACATTTTACACACACACACACACACAAGTATTTTATATACACATATACACACATACTATACAGTACACAGAAAATGATGCTTTCAGACTTGTAAAAAGCATTAAAAAAAAAAAAAAGATCAATATGAAGTTTTTTTTTCATCATTGGTTATAACACAGAAGATAATCAATAATGCAGTACTCAACTGCAAAGGCTGCAATAATATCAGTATTTTGAAGAAAAAAAAATAATGAACTCTTATTGCAGGATACACATTTAAACTTCAACACAAAACACTGTAATATTGCTTCTCTTGAAACCTACATATATGAAAGGTTTTATGAAATATATGCTGCAATAACTTGCCCATGTGAAGAAATGTTTGATTTTTAAGTTTACTTTGTAGCAAACAAATCACAAAACCTGAAGGATTCCAATTGTGTGGCAAATTAGCATTCTAAACAGCATTAAAATTATCTGTGAAGATGCATCCCTTCATAGTTAATGCCCAACAGAATGGTAGAAACTCATGAAGTGTTCACCAGCTAGGTTATACATGCCCACTGTGTGTGTGTTATATATATATACTAGGGGGCTCCGCCCCCTGCTCGCCTCGCTCGCCAACCCCTGGTGTTGGGAATGACAAAGAGCGTGATGTATGAATGAGATATAGAATAGTGTGACGGTGTAGATGATGCAAATAGAAAGCAAACAATAAAGTGTGTGGCACAGTGTAAAGGTTTATTTGAAAATGTCTTTGTACACGCCGTTTAAGTGTAAAAGGTAATTCCAGCTCAGAACTTGTAAGGTCATTTAAGATGGTTATTGTTGTGATCAGAGTCAAGTTTGTCAGAGCTTAGAAAGAGTTGTGTCTCTCCAGGAAGTAATGGAATGACTTGGGTATTAATGTTTTCCATATTAATATTTTTTGGACATAATATAGTGCGTTGTGTTAAAAGGGGCATTTGGTCTAATGAGATTGCTGTTCCAAATGTCTCTGTAACTAAGTTGTCGCAGATAAAGGCTTGAGGAATTGTAATAATATGTGCCTGAAGTCCAGCTGTATTGGTGAGTGTACCATCTCTCAGTTGTAATAAGCAATTGTTATGATCTGGTTCTGGACATCGTATCTTTTTTACTAACTGTATCTTTTGAAAGCAATGCCAATTGTCTGCGTATTTTAAGGTGCACTGAACAATAGCTGAGTGCATGGCATCTGGAAGAATAGCTAAGCACTGTCTAAAATCTCCTCCTCATAAAAGTACCTTTCCTCCAAATCGAATATTATTATTCATAAACGTTTGTAGAAGTTTATGAATGGTGTTGAGTAAGTGACTTCATGCCATTGAACATTCATCAATAAACAACATTTTTTTCAAGACGGATGTCACGTGCAGTGCCACCGTTAATGTTCATAGTGGATACCGATTTGTAGGATCTAATGCAGTTGATAAAGATTTCACTTTCAGGTACATCGTCAGTTAGAAGCTTCTGTAGATATTCAGTATATGAATGTAAAGAAGGCAGTCTAATTTGACCCTTTTGACAACAACGTGTAAATGTATTACTTGTATTGCCAGTTGTTTCTTCAGGGAAGTGAACTGAATGACAATGATTGCAAATGACATTCATTAATCCGAATGAATTTTCCTGGTGTATGTTTTGCTTGTGCCGTTTGAGAGGCGCGTTGTTGCATGTGTAGTATTTCGGACGTGTTGTTTTGGAGCTGTAATCGATTTGCCTGTGCTGTGTGAGAAGCCCGTTGTAGCCTTCGCTGCCATTAACGTATGTCTGAGACGGGAGGTGTTTCGTTTTGAATCCGTGCCTGTTGCGATGCAGCACTTTGATTGATAGTTTGCGTCATGTGGATCCAGGATGTAGATTTGTGCATATTTGCGTTGTTGATTTGTTTCAGGGTGCACTGTTCCAATGCGATGCAGTATTTGTGCACATATGCGAAAGCAGTATGGGCCATTGCCTTTTGGTGGCCTGATATTTACTCCGGTATATGGAAAAGCAAATGAACTATTGTAGGATCTAATGCAGTTCATAAAGTTTTTACTTTTAGGTACATCGTTAGTTAGAAGCTTTAGTTGAGCTTTGCGTTTTTGGAGTCGAGACATTTTTTCTTTTAGAAATATGGATAAGTAATAAGGAGTATTGCACTCACTGTTAATATGTTTCCTTTTCTGCAGTTGAACGGTTAATAGTGCCTTATTGTAAGGAGATCCACCAATGCTGACACCTATGCTGTCTAGTGTGAAGGTGTTGACGTTCACTTTAGAATATGTGGCTTTGGGTGTCACTTCTTATGGATGTGTGTGTGTGTGTGTGTGTGGGGGGGGGGGTGTGTTTGGGGGTGAGGATTGTTGTTGCGCGAGCGTCTTCTTTCTTTTTGTGTTCCTGTGTCTTGTTTGAATCCCCCTCTTTGTGTGTGTCCCGTCCGGTGCCTGTAGGGGGGGGGGGGGGGTCGGTGCCTTGCTGTTGTGCGCGAGCGTCTTTTTTTTTTTTTTTTTTTTAATATGTCTAGTTTCGTGTGCAATGTGTTTCGTGCTTTGCTTGCGTTTGAATACTTTTTTATGTGCCTTTTCCTTTTTTCGTTGCTCTTTGCGCCTCATTTCTCCATTTTTCCTGTGCTCACTCCTTTTTTCTGTGGTCTTGTCCGCCTCTCTCGCCCTCTTTTGTCCATCTTTCTCAGCTCCTCAGCCGACTCTCGCGGACTCTTTTTGCGCCTGCGCAGTACGTCTTTTTGCAGCTACGGCCCATTGCCGGATGTGCCTGCGTCCATCATCCGGTTTAGCATTCTCGGTTAGTAATATGGATATATATATATATATATATATATATATGAGATAATGATATACTGTATAGCACCTGACAAATAATACAAAGAATGCACAACACGTGTTTCGCCCTAATTGGGGCACTTCAGTTGTACGCACGTTTGCACTGACATCCTTGGAGAAACTACTGTATGTAATGACATTAAATTAAGAACATACATCAATGAATGACCCATTATGAGTCCTTGCCTTAACCTCTTTGAAGAAACCTGTGAAAAGGGCCCCAAATGCAAGCAACTACCATTGTTCAAGTAGCCTGGCACAACTAGAGCAATTCTACATGAATGAGGAGCAAATATTTCTCCAGCGTGATGTGCAAATTTCATAGACTACTGATCATTTCAGTGGTCACAAGGAGTTCAACAAAGTATTCTCCCATGAGGCTAAATATTTGAAGGTTCCTTAAGTTTTTCCCCCTTTATTTTTGGTTTTGTGCTCTTCCTTTATGGGACCAGAACTCTGAAGAAGAATGTGGAATTCACACATAACATGTTTCTGTTTAATCTAACTGAAACTTCAAGACTGTGGAACTGTAGTCTGAAAAAAGTGATGACAGCTAAACAAGCTTTCAAAGGTGTGTATTCTGTACATACATAAACAACTTCAGCATAATATGAATTTTATTACTAACAAACTAAACAAGCATGAACACACTAAAGTTAATTTGTAACAAAATACTTTGTAAGACACTGAAGGTACACCTTTAGATTATTGCTGACTGTTGAAGAATGTTCGACTGACATCCCTTAAGTATTTTTATTGTACACATATAAACATAGAGGGAAGGGAACTGTTCTAAATAAATATACAGTCTGCAATATACAAAGAAAATAAATTTTATTTCATAAATTCTAAATTAAACATTTAATACAAAAAATGCAATAGGAAATTGAAAATGAAGCTAAAAAAAGAAAAGTTGTTTTCTAAAGTACAACAAACCATCTCAGTACAATGATAAAAATATATTTTTTAATTATCTTAGTAGTCTTTACAGATTTGGAGATTTGAACCTTTACCATCCACAAGAACTTCTGTTGTCAATCTTCCCAGTGATACCAACCTGAAAAATAAAAATATATTTTTGATTTTACATCATTAACATAAACATAAGTTTTTGTATAAAGCTACCTACTTTGCAGGTTCATATTATTTATCCTCATTTGTTTGCATGTATATACTGTATATTTGTGTGAGGGAACCTCACATTACTATTCATGCCATAAGAAACCAAATATGTTGTTATATAAGCACACATATTTCACTTTTTTACATTTCAAAATTGACATTAATTTGTATTTTTGAAAAATTGTAGCACTTGCTTTCCATCACAACAACAAATTAACAATTCTCAGTTTTTCCTAACATACAGTGGAGCAGTGTTAATTTTGACAAGACATTTTGATTTAATTCTAGTCTTAGTCTTGTGACTGAATTGCATTTTAGTTTTAGCTACATTTTAGTCAGTTAATTGTTAGTTTTAGCTGACAAAAAGTAAATTAATTTAAGGCAATAAAAAGTAAATTGGTATTAGTCAACTAAAAGTAAAAGTAAATTAGTCAAACAGTCAAAATCAGATGGGTATCTTAACATATGAATATGCACAGAATATACTGTACCTTTAAACTATTATACTAACATGTACACTAATAAACCAAACCCCATGTAGTGATTACTGAACATTAAATGAAGAGTAGGTGTAGAAAAGATTTATTCCAAAGATTTTGGTCAGAAAATGGCAGCTCTAGTCTGTCATCACAGTTTTCTGGCCTTCAGCATGCCTTAGTTATCATCCTTCTTTAAGATTTTACCAAAAAAGACTGGACCAAGCAGCACACATTTAATCTTTTTCACAGAAAAAGACAAGGTCATACAACAAAAATGAACAAATATAATTTAACAATTTTTAATGTAGAAAATGCATCTTTCAGACAGCAAAAAGCTATGGCAGTAAATATTTTTTCACTTTCAAAAACTATGACAGTGAGAGCACAACAATAGTTTTAAACACTAAAGATAACAGCAGATTTAAAATAGTGGTACAGTGGAACCTCGGTTCACGACCATAATTCGTTCCAAAACTCTGGTCGTGAACCGAAGCAATTTCCCCCATAGGATTGTATGTAAATACAATTAATCCGTTCCAGACCGTACGAACTGTATATATATATTATTTTTAATTTTTAAGCACAAATATAGTTAATTATACCATAGAATGCACTGCGTAATAGTAAACTAAATGTAAAAACATTGAATAACACTGAGAAAACCTTGAACAACAGAGAAAACTAACACTGTAAGAGGTCGCGCTATAGTGTTAGGAACCGCTCGCTAAAAACACTTTTTTTAATGAGTTTTAAGCACAGGGGAAAAAAATGAACATTTGAAAAATCCATAATTTAATAAACCACCAAGAAAAGTAACATTGCAACAATGCAGGCTACGAACCAATCACTGTAAACAGAACTGAAAACAAAAACAAGCCTTCTCTACCTTATGCGTCTCTCTCTCTCTCTCGCCTGTGCGTGTGTCTCTCTTTTGCGAGCCTGGAGCGCCTGTGTGTCTCTCTAGCGCGCTCCTGTGTGTGTGCACGTCTGTCTCTCTCGCGCTGCCTGTGTGTGTGTGTGTGTCGTGCTCTCTCACTCTCTCTCTTGCTTGCTGCACAGGAAATGCACAGGGAGAGACTGAACATGTACAAACCGAAAGGGAACCTGCTTGTTCGTATATCGAGTGTGTGGTCGTGAACCGAGACAAAAGTTTGGCGAACTTTTTGGTCTTAAACCGATTTGTACGTGTACCGAGACGTTCGTGAACCGAGGTTCCACTGTATATCCGTCAAGTTGTTACCCAACTGTCATTTATGTAAACTAGTATTGACATTCATAAATATCGAAATACAATGCAGGACTTGAATTTTAATATGTGATAGTCATAGTGATCCCACTAGTATAACAATAAATAGGCTGATGTTATAATCTTGGGGGGCATTTCAGGTTTATAAACAGTGGACTATCTAACTTATCTGACCATGTGCGCATTCTAAATATTTTTTCTCCAGCAAATGAAAAATGCTGCTTAAAATACTAAAAATAAAAATGTAAACATTATTACATCTGTACTGTTGAATATAGAGAATTTCGAAATAATTTAGGATACTTAAATTTAAAGAACCCCCTTAAAAACACTTTTTTCAACAAATTACTTTTAAAATCGGGTCTGTCACACTGTTAGGTCTGCAATATTTGGTATTTTAAGATTTATATTTACATCAATAGTTTGTTAAAAAAAACTCACTAAAAGAGTAACCTCTAACGGATGAGTCAATTTTTTTTACGTTAATCCAATATTTCACAACTCTTGTAAAAAAGTCTTTGCTGACTTGCTGTGCTGTTTCCAAAGTGTTCCACATGAGAGATCAAACTTTGCTATTGCTTAGCCTGTGTGCAAATCCAGCATTACAAAAGTGACCTGTAGTCAACTAGTCGTAACTGTACATGTACATGTATTGTATTAATTGGGAAATGCACTCTAAGCACTTCAACTACTTTTATGTTAGTATTAACAAATGGAGATCACTTCATCAATGATATGGGCAAGTCAAACAGCCAGCCGAAAGAAGAAGTTGCAATTAAAGTTGGTCCATATTTCTGACTGATTTTTTTGTCTGTTTTTAACATTTTTGTTTTCTTTAGTTTTTGTCAACAATGATTTTAAAAGCATTTGTCTTAGTTTTCATCATTAAAGGCACATTTTTATTTAGTTTTCATTCCAATTTCGTCACAGAAAAAATTTTGTTGAGTATTTTTCATCTTCGTTTTTATCTACAAAATTAACACTGCAGTGGGGATGAGAAATGCAACACTGAGTTTCCTCACTTGAGTATTTATTAGTTAGTATGCTCATTTATGAATAATATACAGTACCTGACAGAAATGAATGCAGTGATCATAGTTTGTTTACCTGACCCAGTTTGCATTGTACTTTATTATTGTGAAAATCCTTTGATAGTTGATAAACTAATCAAAGGTTGTAATCTTTTTACTCAAATGAATAAACAATTTAAACTGTTCTAACCAGAAATTGTACATGTTTTATTCTATATCCTGCATGATACCACTGCTGTTTTTGTAGTTATAATGATCATCAGGTAAAACCATCTAAACTGTTTCTTGGTTAAGAGGATAAATTGACAGATGTTACTACAGATTTGCTTTGTAATGCTAACCTATCTTTTCAAAGCAAGCATGAAGGTACAAATGAAAAACAATCAAATAATGATTGTCCTTCCTAACAAATGGACATAAAATCTAACACTTAAGGATGATCAATGTAAAGCCTGTCCACAGTTATACACACATTTCACAGGCTCAAGTGCACAATCATCTTCAATACATAATCATTTAAGTGTTAATATTACTCCTACTCATTCCAGAGGTAGAACTGGAAACAAGAAGGCATTCCTTACTCCGTGATTATCTTCAGCACACCCTCCAATGAATTAAATTTACTGTACTGATGACAGTAAGTAGAAAATAAAAGGCAAAGACAAAAAATTCAAACAATAAAATGATAATTTCTTCTTAATGAACCAAACTTGTAAACAAGAGTAAAAAAAACCACTACATTTTCAAACAGACCCTAGGTGTGGGCTGTTGAAAGCTGCAACGTACAAGCTTACACAGGAAGGCTTAGAAAATTACAAGCCCCTTACTACCACATCTAAGCATATATGTCATGGTGATAGGAAATACAGTGTTATTTTAAACACCTATGCTGTTATGGAGGAAATTCCACTATAACATACATGCATCTTTAACAGACTGGAAAGTTGGTCATTTATAAACAATCAACACCAACATGTTTACAGAAGGAACCACCTGTTGATAATAAAAAAGCGGGATGAAGCATAAAATAAATTATAAATGTTGAAAGTGAAGAAAACTTGAGAACAGTTGACATGAGAATAAATCACAATTACACAATTAATTACAATGATTAGAAGGGATAGTCAACTAATGAACGTATTGACATATACAGTCAAACTAGTCTTCTTTTTTTAGGCTGTGTTACAAAATGAATTTGCAGCACTGTTAAATATTTTTTTTTGATCTATAGAACTAACACCTGATAGAAAATGTATGAAACTTAATATTGCAAACTGGTTGTCCAGATTTCCCTCCACACTCAAAAAATGCACATTAGATTAACTGGTGATCTCAAATTGTCTCAGTATGGTTGTGCATGAGTTGGTTCTTGCCTCGTGTTCGGGACTGATTGGATGGGCCCCAGCGCCCAAACTCTTCATTTACATTACATGAGTCATGTTATTACTGGAAGAGTTATAAAGTATAAAGACTTCACCTGACTCATCTTTGGAGATGTACATTATGATATTGTATATAAGGACACTGCTCTTCTAATAGTTGTATACCTGTTTTATAAGATTGTATAGATTTTTTGTTATTTATTCATAAATATTCTTGCCTAATCTTACGTGTTTTTCTTTTCTAGTAACTTTCTCTTTGACATCCTGTAAAGCACTTTAAGCTACACTGTGTGTATGAAATTGTGCTCTATAAATAAATATTGTTGTTGTCTTGGTTCAAAGCCTGGCAGAAGTGAATTACAGTAGTTTAATCTTTGCGGGTAGCTATTTTAGGTACAATATATACATAAATCTGCAATATTAGACTATTCTTTTCAGCAAAATTGTTTAAGATATAGAATTACCAGAAATGTTCAATGCTCAGAATTATTATCAATCTACACTTGTGATGACCTTTTTTCTTCCTTCCTTAAAAGAAAAACTCCGTACACCCAGAGAGGCACATGAAAATATGCATTTTTTGCAACACAATCCTTTGGGATCAAGTAGGATTTGTTTTAACTAAAATTTCTACGTAATGAAACAATCTGTATGAAAATTGGTCATACTGAATGTTGTACAGGAGAGAGACAAAGAAAGCACAAAGTGAAATGCATTAGTCTAATGTGACTACAAGTATATATATATATATATATATATATGAAAGTGACCCCCATGAATGTCACAAAAAGTATTCACAGAGTTTTAGGAATAACATAACATTCTCAACCCTGCTACATACTCATCTTTTTACAGATGTGGGAAAAAACTTGAAAACCATTAGGAAAACTTATACAAACATGGGAAAAATGTGCAAGTGCCTTACAGATAAAGATCAGACACAGGATTTAAACTGAGGAAATTGGACCTATGAGACTACAGTGTTAGCCACTATGCCAGCATGACACCCACTTCCAAAATAGTGCAAATGTTTTCAGAAAACAGTTTTTCTAGTCAATGTTTAAGCAAGTGTTCTCATAATTCTGCAACAAAGAAAAGCAGGATGTATTTAAACTTTAAAGTACAGTAAGTGGAACTGGTTTTGCATATAGAATTGCTCAAGGCAGAACTGTGAGGAAATTGTAGATACTCTTTAACAGAGAGGATATGGGATTAACATCATGTTTTATTTGAATATGTACATATATTTTAAGTGAAAACCCCAAGTTAATTCCTTTTAATAAGCATATATACCCTACAGCTATTCGATCACCATATTGTGAAAATAAAAGATACTGGTAACAGAACATTTTCACTAGCATAACTTTTGTAAATACAGAATTCAGAAAGGTAAGGCAGTTTCAAAAAGCAAGCTATGAAGACCTGTTTGTATTTGATGTACTGCCATAAATATAATACAGAAATAAATTATTACATTAAAAATGTCACTGAGAAAACTCCAGTTTAACAAACTAAATCTTCTCTGCATTCTTCAGCAGTCATTGAAAAAACACACCCACCGCTACATGCCCCTACTACAGTACATTTTACAAACCTCTTCCCTCAGTCTCATTAAAACCAGGCCTGCCACAGGTAAATTGTGGAGCTGGGTGATCTGGTTTACTTGAGAGACAAAAGCTGAAGTGAGAATTCCATGGAAAACTGGGAGCTATCATCGCCACATATTTTCCCTCTTGCTACAACAGCAGGAAGAAAAAAAGTCTTCAGGAATGTGTTAAAAAACGTTTCAGCCAGAGAACAGCAAAAGCCAAACTCACTCTATCTCTTGCATAGGTCACAAATAGGACACAAAGTCAGAAAATCCCAAGTTCTCAGTGGGAGACTCATCCTGTTACAGACTCTAACACTTGCAGGTGTTTTGTTTTCTAAGTGTCTATCATATAAAATGAAGAAGTGTAACAGGTGAAAGCGACACAGCTAATTCCACCAGCTGTACAAATGTTAACCTATCAGTTACTGAGCATTATTGTTTAAAAAGTTACTTGGAATCTGAAACTAACGTAAACCTGATCAACAGGCAAAATAAACCAGTTGCCTTGATTAGCTAAGAGGAATTTTTCCCCCATTTTGCCACAAAGAGCTGCTTTTCAGGGCTTTCTTCAGGTACATCTTAATTTACGTAACCCATAAAAAGATTTAGATCTGTGCTTTGACCTGGTCATTAAAAGGGCAAAAAAACGTCCATAGTGGATGTGTCCAAGTGTTCCAGATAACTACTTCATGCATTTTTTGTTACACTGTGGTTGACTTAACAACAGAAAACAGCCACAAAATTGTCATGTTTTCTCAGCCATATTTTACAGGTGATTTAGATAGTTCTATTCAAAGAAAGTTTATAGCCTGAGGAAAACATGATGTTTGGCATTGTATTTAGCTAAATATCTTCAACTAGGACTCTTCAGCCCAAAACACACTGTGGCAAATGATGTCAAGTAATCTTTAGTCAGGCATTTAACATTCATTAGCAAACACAACTTTTAATCACAGTGGAAAATGACCTTAATATCTTTGAAATTATTTTGTAATATCTGTCAAAAACATGATCACCCACAATCTTAATAGTCGTTTATCATAGAATAATGTGTCATTACTTAGCTGTATGGAAAACTAGATAAAAAATGAGATGGGAATGGTATAACTCAAAAGTACTGCCATACAGATACAGACAAGTACCCAAATTTAATTATGAAATCCTTTTATCATGACCGGATTAAAATTCAATTTTTTAAAATATAATTTACAGCCTACTTTTCTGTTGATGTATAGAAATTAGGAAGAAAAAATTATAGAAACATGCATATGTTTATAAGCGGAAAAGCAAACCAAACATATTAGATTAAAACAGAAAATTAGGTGCAAAAAGTTGCAGATTGCCCTGTTCTTCAGTATACTTTACAAAAACAAAAAACAAAAGTAATCTGGCTATCCAAAATTCTGACTGACAAATTGACTTGGAAATTGTTTTTGAAAAGGTTAATAGAATTAGTAAGGTATAATAAACTGTTGTTGAATTAGTCATATACTGTTACTATTAAATGTATGAACACAAAAAACTCCAATAAGAGTCCAATAAGATAATTCATGTTAAACTCCCTTTCATAGTCATTTGGTTTACCATTTGCCAGAAAAAAAACACTTTGCCTTAGTTCCCAAGGGAAAGAGCTTTAAAAAGTGGCTGTGTGATTTTTCTCACAAGACTGACTGTAAACACCATTTATGTTTTTAACGTTTTCTACTTTGTCTTCTGTATTCTACAGCACCTTTTTCAAAAGCTTCACAGCTTAGCTAATGTATATATTTAGGGGCAGAAATAAAGACTATTGGAGCTTGTATCATTTTCATTAAGATATTTTTGTTTCAAGATATCAATAAATTCTTAAATATGATTCTGGGAAAAAGATTTACTAATCTAATAGCAGCAACTCAGCTTTAGATGATGAAGGAGGAATTCCCCTTTCAATCATATAAGGTATATGAACGGTCTTCACTATCTTTATTTTTAGTCCAGTAACTGATTTTCATTTCACAGCAGCTACCAGTCAAAACATAAATGCTATTTTTGTAAAGCAGCAGGATGACAACTAGATTGCTGAGCCTAAATATTTTAAATGACAGGTTAACCAAGATGCATATATTTTTATGTACATTCCATAAAACAGTAAACAAAAGTGTTTGAATAAAATCTAAAGTATTCAAAACATAAAAAAACAATCTGTTTTATTATTGTCTTTAACATTATTCCAATGGCAGCCAAATATAACAAGTGTTTATTCCGTTTAAGAACACAAGAATATGTGGGAATTATTTTCTAAATCTACGTAAATGTATCACTATGAATGATTAAAATAAATTATGTTCAAAGCATGATGATAGAAGTACATTTGTTAGCAGTTAAACTAATTACCTGAATATTATTTAAAGAAGTAATGTTTAACAAACCATGGATATGCACAATTTCATAATCCTTTATGCCAATCTTACATAAAAAAGCACAACAATAGTGAATTGTGCTGCACGGTGGCGCAGTGGTAGCGCTGCTGCCTCGCAGTTAGGACACCTGGGTTTGCTTCCTAGGTGCTCCCTGCATGGAGTTTGCATGTTCTCCCCATGTCTGTGTGGGTTTACTCCGGTTTCCTCCCACAGTCCAAAGACATGCAGGTTAGGTGCATTGCCGATTCTAAATTGTCCCTAGTGTGTGCTTGGTGTGTGTATATGTGTGTGCACCCTGCGGTGGGCTGGTGCCCTGCCCAGAGTTTGTTTCCTGCCTTGCACCCTGTGTTGGCCGGGATTGGCTCCAGCAGACCCCCCGTGACCCTGTAGTTGTCCTCACAGGTGGCGCAGTGGTAGTGCTGCTGCTTTGCAGTAAGGAGACTGTGGAAGAGTGTGGGTTCGCTTCCCGGTTCCTCCCTGTGTGGATAGCGCTTTGAGTACTGAGAAAAGCGCTATATAAATACAATGAAAAAAATGAATTATTAGTTAGGATATAGCGGGTTGAATAATGGATGGATGGAAAGTGAATTGGTAAAACAGCAGCCTATAGTAAGTAGTAAAAGTATGTCAGTAATCAATACATACAGTAATAACATACAACATGTAATTTGCAATTTAAATAGCTTTACAGCCATACATGGTCTGCTTTTGTGCATATACACATTTAAGGGTTTAGTTAATTTTTTTTTATAAAAGTACTATTAGCAAAACCTCTTCATTAATATGATACAATGCATTAAATAATGGATAAGTAGCAGATTTTTTGCACTACTGCAGAGATTCCTGTACCAAAGGCTCTGACCACACTTAAGATGTTTCAGCTCATTTTGGTTATATCAAAGAAAACAGCCTAACATGCAATTAATAAGGTTTGTTATATCAAAATACACTCCTCAGGCATACCACAAACTAGTACTGTCTCTCCAAATCCTTTTAATTATACAAATTTAAGAATTAAAAAAACTGATACAATAAAAGGCCCTTGGTTCAAATAGCTTGTTACATTTGACTACAATATTCACAAACTCATGCGAATGCATTGAAAAGTATGTGTCCTTATTGGCTCAGTTCATCTCTGAGTGAGCTGCTAAGAAATGTTGCTAGAAAAAGAAAATATGTATAATATCCTAAACAAGGGCATATTGGGGATATTTTTCCCAACTGTTAATAATTTCATCAGTATTTCAGAAGTCCTACTGTTCAACATCTTTTACTTTTATATGGAGTTTATTTAATTTTAAATAAAATGAATAAAATTAAACTGAATTATTTAATATTTTTTTTAAATCTGAATGTTTTGATTTAAAGATTAATTATTTAATGTGAAAGTAATGATGTACCTCATGATAAAATATATTTATATACCTTCAAACATTTTAAAAGCACATTTGTATATATTGACAAAATATTTTAAATATGGAACATTCTAATTTTAAATATTGTCTGACAGCTACTCTAACCCATAAAGAATTCACAATAATTCAATCTAAACAATTTACTGATTTGTGTGTAACGTACTATAACAGAGTATTTCCATAATTACTATGGATATTGCTGAGATGTTATACAGTAATCCCTCACTTATCGCGGGAGATAGGTTCCAAGGCTGACCGCGATAACTGAATTACCACGAAGTAGGGACACCATATTTATTTAATTATTTAACGTGTATTTGGACGTTTTTAAACCCTCCCTGTATTGTTTACAACCCACCCTTTACTTTATTAATAACAGGGACAACTGCTAAGCAATATGAAATCGGTAGATAAGTTTACACTTACTGTATAGCGAAGTACACGTAGCTATATATGACGTGATGATGGTGATGAATATGCTGTGCAGTAAAAATGATGACGATGAGGGTGATAATCCCCTGAATGCAGTAGCAAGAGCACGTTATGCTGAATGAGTGAGATGAGACTTCCTGGTTAATGCAGCACTCCGTCGCTGAGCCAATCAGCAGCACACAGGAACTTAACTGCGTGCTCTGATTGGGTAGCTTCTCAGCCATCTGCCAATAGCATCTCTTGTATGAAATCAACTGGGCAAACCAACTGAGGAAGCAAATACCAGAAGTAAAAAGACCCATTGTCCGCAGAAACCCACGAAGCAGCGAAAAATCCGCGTTATATATTTAGATATGCTTACATATAAAATCCGCGAAGTCGTGAATCCGCGAAAAGTGAACCGCGAAGTAGCGAGGGATTACTGTAATACTTAGCCATTAAACTGTGATGATGATGGTATGTAATAAAATCACATATAATCACATTACTTATACAATTTCCAATTTAACTTCAGTCAAATTAAAACAAATAATAAACTAACATGATGAAGCACTGAATTTGCAATACTTAATATTTTAAAACATAGTATAAGAAAAAAAACCAAAAAAAAAAACAATAATGTTGTACTATGACTTAAGTACTGGTTTTATAATGTGCACTATTGTGGGGTCCATAGAAATTCTCATTTATAGTAGCCATCAAAACCAGGCTGCTAGAAACCCATCCAATCTTTGGACATCTTGCTCTGATACCAAGTCACACAAACACTGCTAAAGAGTTACGAACACAAACAGGTTTGACTTGCCTATTCTCCTGTTTTCACAACTGGACCAGAGATTCTTGTTCTGATGGTGATATTCAAATTGTCTTTACAACTGTTAATATATAGTATGCAAAGTTAAACCAGCATTAAAAGTCAACTTAATTTCTATTTACTGTAATATTTGTAAGGCTTGTTCTTTATCTCCCTGTTCTGTGGTTGTTGCTTGTATATTGATAACTATAATATTAAAAGAAAAATAAAATGATAATATGCAAACTGAATTTTCCCTTAGTAGGTGAATTCTAGCCCAATGGCACTGTGAACATTAACATTGAGGAAAACACAGGAAGAACATATAAAATCTACACAGACATGAATTAAACTTATTACATATGCACATTATGTTTCACAATAGTTGGCAATAATGGATGTGTATAAACTCAAGAGATATGCATTTAGTGGCACTACTGAAATGGCATAATTAATTCCTGAAAACAAATCAGCAAAAACAAATTTATATTGATAGTTAAGTTTTTTCAAAACCAAAGGAATGCTTATTAGTTTTAGTACAACAACTAAAATTTGACTAAAGCATAAATATCACATTTTGAATGGTATATGAGCAAAAACAATGCCGTCTCTATCCATCCATCCATTTTCCAACCCGCTGAATCCAAACACAGGGTCACGGGGGTCTGCTGGAGCCAATCCCAGCCAACACAGGGGACAAGGCAGGAACCAATCCCGGGCAGGGTGCCAACCCACCGCAGGACACACACAAACACACCCACACACCAAGCACACACTAGGGCCAATTTAGAATCGCCAATCCACCTAACCAGCATGTCTTTGGACCATCTCCAGTTACTGTTAATTTCTTCTTAGTCAATAACTAATTGTGCATTAATACATAAGCATAAGAACAGTAAGGCGTCATCACTTACGTAAGGTAGCTTGAGACTTACAGAACAAAAGCTGTTTTATAGCAATTAATATTCCTAAATTGACAAGTCTGATTTTACAAAGATAGCCCTTAAGTTGGGACATGTTTTAAAAAAGGCAGGAAAGATTTGTTAAATTAATACATCAGGTGAGCAACATTTGAAGTGTGAACTAATTTGACTTGTCCATTGAACTGTACTCCTTAGTAAACATTATTAAAAATCAAATATCTCCTTCATATACGGATAACAGTCTCACAATGGCAAATGCAACAAACCTGACAAAGTGATTTTCTGACAAAACATATGAAAAATGTGTCATTAAAGAACAGCGTTAAAGAGTGTGCAAATTAAAATATTCTGACTTATTTTTATATCTACCACCTCCTTTTTTAAAGCAGTATTTATGTGTACATTTTGATTTTTTATTTTAAATGAAGTGGGTCAATCAATCAATATTTCAATTGTTGCACAGAAACTGTAAGTGAATAAATTTAGTATGTGCACATGGAAAATAACGTAGTCTGTGATGATCATATCATGTTTATAAATCCTAAATTGAACCATCAAGTCAAGAAAATGACCCCATTTGTTGTCTCAAGGAGGAGTGGGGGAACAGATTCATTCATCCATCTCTCTGCCACACTGGAAATTCAAGATGCAAACTGTATACTCTTTGCTAATTAAAAGTATCGAAATTTTAAGCTTTCTGATTTTTAATTCCATATAAAACCACACTATTGTTCATTTGTTAAAAAAAATCATTAAAAAAAACTTTAGATCTATATGAATAAAATTAAAAGGCACAAAAATGCAAAAAAATATCTGTAATACCTTGCTAAATCTCCCAAAGAGCACAAAGCACAAAAGCAGTAAGGGCTCCTGAAATCACAGTACATAACCCCTGAAAAGAAATGCATACCAGAACAACATTCTCAGCAAACTAACTGCAAGCATCTTAAGAGCAGTGAATTGGGACAGTGGTCAGTTGACAGTGAGGCATGTGACCTGAACATTCCACATTTAGTAGCTACTTAGACATTGACTCAAACATTTTAAGAGTGTCTAGAATGTGTTTCAAAAAGAAACTAACAAAATCCATTTATATGTGTGCTATACCCGAGATGGGCCAGCGTACTGTTCAGATAGTTCTTGTCTTGAAACTCCGTGCTTGCTAGGATAGGCTCCTGCTTCCCCACATCCCTCCTCAGGAAACTGGATGGATGTGGTCTACTATATATGTGAGATTTAGTATTTTAAAAGTTAGTCAGTATTTTTATAACAATATTCTTGCATGGGTTTTTCTCCTGGTACTTGGATTTCTACCCATATCCCAAATGCACATGCATTAGGTTAATTGACAAGTCTAAAAATCCAGAAATGACATTAATAAATTCTGGAAAATCTAGATAGGATGAGGTCTACAACTGCTGAAATCTATTATAGCTTTGGCACTAAAAGTTCATAAACTTTGTAGATTTAGTACAATGAGATGAATAAAGATAAATAAGCAAACCAGTTAAGTTCTGCCACAAACCACTGAATCTTACATTATGTGACATGTTATCCAAATTGTTCTTTCCTTTACAGAATTTGGGAACTGCAAGAAACTGTTGATTTACCACATAAATGTATAAAATGCAATATAGTTTCCAATGACATACCTCTCATGTGTTCCATAAACGTACAGAATACAGAGCAGATTGTATTCTTGAATGTTATTCACTGTTAAAAATACAAAAATATGAATGTAAATAATAATTCCGAAAGTAGTTACAGGTTTATAACTTATTAATAAAAAAAAAAAAAAACTTGACACGAATATAAATTAGGACCATTTGCCGTTTACTTTTCCACATATTTTATTCCTTGCTGTTGCAGCTGGTACAGATACTATTCTCCTGTTCATCAATGACCATTCTTTTACTGCTAAAATACTGAAATAACCATTTATAGATTACTAAAATAAATAATTTAATGATAATAAAAATAAAAAACAAAGAACTTTATCATTGTATTTTCAACAATATTCTCCTCTACCTTTTTGAGTTTTCCAACTTATTTTTTGACCATTAATCACATATTTAAATTATTATTCGCATGAATTACAATTCATATGAATTTTCTATTTATGAATAATAAAGTCACTTTACCCTTGATATGCACATAAGTTCTATGGTTAATTCTGGAGTTATTTACCTTGTAGGCATTGAATAGTCTTTTCCTTGATATTTTTTTTTCTTATCTTCTTCTTCATTTACTTAGTAATTAAGTTTCCTATTGCTACAAATTTTAGGGTGAACTTGTCCTGCACTGAGCAAAGAATTTTTTAAATCTACCTCACAGCTCCTCAACCGTAACCACAACTAAAGGTTCACTCCTAGTTTATTTCTTTAAGACGTTTTTGCATCTGTTTAAAATTTGTCTTGCTGAACATACATGTAGTCGTGTTTTCTGAATTTGCTGAAACACTGAGAAGCTTATTATCACAAATATTAATTGTTCATTCAATTCTATCCATTTTCAAAATCTCCCTTAAACAAAGCTTATACATAGGCAGGGGCCACAGATTATTTCTGCAGCACTGGGAAAATTAATCAATCCTGCAACCATTGTCAGGCCACCTACAAGGTTCACTCACTACACATACTGGGCCATTTTAGAGTCACCTATTTATTTAACATGGAATGTGGGAAGAAAACTGGAGTAGTGAAGAGAATGAATCCACAGAGGAATGTACCTGGAATCTGAATCACAGGTCTTGGCTCTGTGAAGCAGCAGAGCTAACCACTTGCTACCTTACTTTTAACAATACATTCTAAATTGTTATTACAGAAAATTAAGAATAAAAGTGCTTCTTCACTCTTTGGTGCTTTTTATACCAGGTTAAAAGGCAATCAGTAATTACATCTATGAACTTCTGCATTCCTAGATTTTTCCGATTTTTATTAGGGTGATAGAAGTCTTCCAGTATTTAATGTCTCCATGTTTACGGCCACTTCTGATGCCACTTTAAAGCTGTTACGTGAGACTTCCTTCAGTATTCAAATAGTTTATAACACACTCCAGGTTTCATGGGATGAGGAGAGTAACACTTGGATCCACTCCAGATCTGACGAATTCTGATACATGTTTCCTAAAACGATAAGACTGTACATGATATCCTACTGCTGAAGTGAATGTAAGTTTTTCCCTCTAGTATCCTACTATTACAGCTGCCCCGTTTCTTGGGGATGGATTTAAAGACGAATCACCTGAGCTCTTAACTTTGGAACGGATGCCCCTTGACATTATGTGCTACCACCCCATATGCAGTATTCTCTCTTTCTGGCCTGCATACTTCTCCCATGCCACTTCTGGGGCAAAAACTTCATCCCTGAAAAACACCTGGGCAATTTTCTCCTGCTTTCTTGTGCAGCTGAAGCTGGCTAACTCCTTGTCAAGTTCACTGAACCAGGTACTCCATAAATTGGCACTCAAGAAGCTTGCTTTAATGAAACTAAACATCAAGCAAACATGAAACTGGCCTAGGTATTGCATCTTTTTAGTTGAAGCTACCTGCAAAGGAATGATAAACTTGACATAATTTAAACATTGAAACGGTTATTTACCACTTGTCTTTCTACTACTTACAGTAAATCTCACATAGGCACTGTTAAGACTTTTGTATACTTTATGTAACAAACAAATTTAATCAGCTGCCTACCGACCAATGTTCTACATAGGCTTCAACAGCCTACTGGCATTGACATTTCTCATACTTGAGGAAGAAACCTTTAGGACTATTATGGTGTTTTGTTTTTTCCTTATACACTATTAGTGTGGACTGTCATTCTTGCCTTCTCAAACTCTCTAGATTAAGTGCAAATAAACGTATTAGCCTGGAAAGACCCACTTGCAAAACCCATTTTTACTTCTCTCTAGATACCTAACTTCAGCTTTATTTACTTTACTAGCAACAGTTTAAAGAAAAATAATTGTCTCTGAAGCCTCCCTGCCTCATTCTTTTCACTATAATGCACAGCAGAGCACCTTATCTTGTTTTTGAAGCAAATGCTAGTAAACAATAAATACTTGTACAATGAGAGCACAAGCACACTAAAACAACCATTAAAGGAATATTCCAACCAAAAATTATATTTTTTTATCTGTTACTTATACCATGCTGTTTGTTGTGACATCCAAAGAAAGGTCAAGTCAAGTGACTTTACTTTATTGTCATAGCATCTATGCACAGTATTGTACGTAGAATAAACTGGCATGAAATAACATTCCCCAGGACTGCAATTTCCACATTTTGTTCTTACAGCCTTATTCCAAAATGGATTAAATTCATTTTTTTCCTCAGACTTCTACACACAACACCCCATAATGACAACAAGTAAAAAGTTTACTTGAGGTTTTTGCAAATTTATTAAAAATAAAAAAATTGAGAAAGCACATGTGCATAAGTATTCACAGCCTTTGCCATGAAGCTCAAAATTGAGCTCAGGTGCATCCTGTTTCCTCTGATCACCCTTGAGATGTTTCTGCAGCTTCATTGGAGTCCACCTGTGGTAAATTCAGTTGATTGGACATGATTTGGAAAGGCACACACCTGTCTATAGAAGGTCCCACAGTTGACAGTTTATGTCAGAGCACAAACCAAGCATGAAGTCAAAGGAATTGTCTGTAGACCTCCGAGACAGGATTGTCTCGAGGCACAAATCTGGGGAAGGTTACAGAAAAATTTCTGCTGCTTTGAAGGTCCCAATGAGCACAGTGGCCTCCATCATCCGTAAGTGGAAGAAGTTCAAAACCACCAGGACTCTTCCTAGAGCTGGCCAGCCATCTAAACTGAGCGATCGGGGGAGAAGGGCCTTAGTCAGGGAGGTGACCAAGAACCCGATGGTCACTCTGTCAGAGCTCCAAAGGTCCTCTGTGGAGAGATTAGAACCTTCCAGAAGGACAACCATCTCTGCAGCAATCCACCAATCAGGCCTGTATGGTAGAGTGGCCAGATGGAAGCCACTCCTTAGTAAAAGGCACATGGCAGCCCGCCTGGAGTTTGCCAAAAGGCACCTGAAGGACTCTCAGACCATGAGAAAGAAAATTCTCTGGTCTGATGAGACAAAGATTGAACTCTTTGGTGTGAATGCCAGGCGTCACGTTTGGAGGAAACCAGGCACCACTCATCACCAGGCCAATACCATCCCTACAGTGAAGCATGGTGGTGGCAGCATCATGCTGTGGGGATATTTTTCAGCGGCAGGGACTGGGAGACTGGTCAGGATAAAGGGAAAGATGACTGCAGCAATGTACAGAGACATCCTGGATGAAAACCTGCTCCAGAGCGCTCTTGACCTCAGACTGGGGCGACGGTTCATCTTTCAGCAGGACAACAACCCTAAGCACACAGCCAAGATATCAAAGGAGTGGCTTCAGGACAACTCTGTGAATGTCCTTGAGTGGCCGAGTCAGAGCCCAGAGTTGAATCCGATTGAACATCTCTGGAGAGATCTTAAAATGGCTGTGCACTGACGCTTCCCATCCAACCTGATACAGCTTGAGAAGTGCTGCAAAGAGGAATGGGCGAAACTGGCCAAGGATAGGTGTGCCAAGCTTGTGGCATCATATTCAAAAAGACTTGAGGCTGCAATTGCTGCCAAAGGTGCATCGACAAAGTATTGAGCAAAGGCTGTGAATACTTACGTACATGTGATTTCTCAGTTTTTTTATTTTTAATAAATTTGCAAAAACCTCAAGTAAACTTTTTTCACGTTGTCATTATGGGGTGTTGTGTGTAGAATTCTGAGGGAAAAAAATGAATTTAATCCATTTTGGAATAAGGCTGTAACATAAAATGTGGAAACAGTGATGCGCTGTGAATACTTTCCAGATGCACAGTATGTGTGCGTGTGTATTATATATATATATATATATATATAGCATGGTGGCACAGTGGGTAGCGCTGCTGCCTCGCAGTTGGGGGACTTGGGTTCGCTTCCCCGGTCATCCCTGCGTGGAGTTTGCATGTTCGCCTCCAGGCGCTCCGGTTTCCTCCCACGGTCCAAACACATGCAGGTTAGGTGGATTGGCGATTCTAAATTGGCCCTAGTGTGTGCTTGGTGTGTGGGTGTGTTTGTTTGTGTCCCGCGGTGGGTTGGCACCCTGCCCGGGATTGGTTCCGGCCTTGTGCCATGTGTTGGCTGGGATTGGCTCCTGCAGACCCCCGTGACCCTGTGTTCGGATTCAGCGGGTTGGAAAATGGATGGATGGATGATATTATAAACAACAACTAATAAAAAATAACAGTAGTGACAAGTGTAACAAACATATTGCATATATATATATATATATATATATATATATATATATATATATATATATATATATATATATATATATATTTATTCGGAGCAGATCTGAGGGCGGAGGGAAGCACAAAGTACAGAGTCTTGGACAGCCAAGAAGTAGAAGCTGCTGAAGAACTTGGCAGAACTGGTTCAGATGCTACAGTACCTTCTGCCAGACAGAATTTGAACAAAGAGATTGTGGAAGGTGTTGGTGTAGTCCTTAACAATGCTATCGGCTTTGCAGATGCTTTTAATCTCTACTTTTCATGGGGAGCATAAATAACAACCACCCTGGCACAGTGTATTTCATCAGGGACCAACACTGAACAGCAGCAAACAAAGAGCCCATTCTCACTTGGGTGCATCATATCCCACTATGTCACCTGCTCAACTCAATAGTGTAAATGCACTGCGGAGGGTGATGAAGGCAGCACAGAATATAACCGGTATCTAGCTGTTTTTCTTTTCAGAACATACACTCTACAACACTTGATGCCTTAGAATGGCAAATGGCATAATTAAAGACTTCAGCCACTGTGCTCAGACCCTTTTTTCAGTCCTCCCTTATGGAAATAGGCAAAGGATCATTGGCATTTGTACCAGTAGATTCAGGGATAACTTCTATGCACAAATCAAAGTTGTGTAACAGTCAGTCATAAGAATTCAAATACTGTAACATAAGTGTATATAAATATACTGTATATTCATTGCAAATGCATGTTGTATACATGTTGCATGCCAAGTGTACTTTTTATTTTTGTATTGTATTTTTCATTGTATTATGTACACAGGACAATAAACTTGACTTGATGTCCATGAAAAAATATTGTTGTATAATCTAAATATCAAATATCCAATTTTACGCACTCAACATCACATACATGGTAATGTAAAAATGTTTAAGTGCACCCATGGAAACTTGAGGTTTTTCCAACATATTTGAAAAGACAAACATTAGATCTTCATGCAAACAGTGCCTTCCGATAAAGGTAATATACCTGAATAAATGTCACATGAAATGACACGGCATATTTATTCTCAAAATCTAACTCAAAATCTAAATTAACAAAATTTGTAATGTGGAAAAATGTAAGTATATCCCCAAATTTATCACCACTTCAAAATAATAAAATTTGAATTAGGTGTCAAAAAGGACACCAACTATTAGAATCTCCTTTATGAGTATGCATGTTGACATGAATTTATTTAAACAGCAGATATCGAGGGCCTAATGTTCTCTTTGTTATTGGCATGTATGGAGTCATCATGCCAAGACCAAAAGAGCTCTTTAAGGCCATGAGAAAGAAGGTTGTGGATGCCTACGAGTCTGGCAAGAGATTTAAAAATTATTATTTGAAATCATAACTCCACAGTAAGAAATATAATCTACAATTGGTACAGACTTCAATCAGCTGCTGATTTGTCCAGGGCTGGCCCAGCCCAGCAAATTAACTGGGTAATACTAATAAAAGTCTCTATGAACCCCAAAGTTTCAATGCTGGATCTTCTAGTAACTCTCGCAAAAGTTGTTGTCAAAGTGCACACATCTATAATCAGAAAGAGACGTCACATGTAAGTCAAATTTGTGCAATGTGCCTGAAAAAAGCCTTTGCTGCCCAAAAAGAACATTAAAGCAAGATTACAATTTTCCATTGAACATATAGGCAAAAAAAGACCAGGCTTTCTGGAACAACGTACTCTGGACAGATGAATCAAAACTTGAGTTGTTTGGCCACAATAAATTCTGAGCGGAGATTTGAAAGGGCAATAAATGCAAGGAGATCCACAAACATCTTGAAACTTAAGGAATTTTGCTTGAATGAGTGGTCAAAAATTTTACAGGGTCGATGTCAGAGACAGGTGGACAGTTATGCTAAACACCTACAAGAAGAAATTTTTACTAAAGGGGGCAGAAAAGGAGTCTGCCAGCTTCTGAGGACAAAAGTGTACTACTTTTTCTCCAGTAAAATGTCATATCTATTGATATTTCTGTTGAATAAATGACTGAAAAGGCAAATAATCCTTGTGCTTGTCATTCAAACATATCACATTTACCTGCAGGAATTGTTTCCATGAAGATCTACTGTTAACACGTTACGACACACTAGAAGTACCAACATGTTATCGGTGCTTATCTTGCTAGATGGCACCTCTGCCTTTGACACAGTCAATCATCAGATTCTCCTTGCCGCTTTCTCTGACCTTGGCATCACTAGGCCTGCCCTCATATGGTTGGAGTCCTATCTCTTGGGCAGATCATACTGTGTGTTCTGGCACAGAAAGATGTCCAAGGTGCACCAGGCCAGCACTGGGGTGACCCAAGGTTCAGTGCTGTCCTTCAGCAACCATGCTGTTATGGTCTCTTTGTCATGCAGATTTTCTCTGTACATTATCGGCACGATTAGACCTCATCTGACAGAATATGCAGCACAACCACTGATTTAGGCTTTGGTCTTGTCATCAAGCCACTGCGGAGGATTCAAAATGCAGCAGCATGTCTGATGTTCAACCAGCCGAAGCAGGCACATGTCTCTTTTCAAATCTCTAAATTGGCTTCCTGTACCTTCACAAATTAAGTTCAAATCCTTGCCTATGGAGTAGTCAGGGGGTCTGAACTCATATATATGGAGGCACCTCTGATGTCACTTCTGTGTGGTGTCAAATCTCAGTCCAGACCGAGTTCCTTGTTAGTGGAACGAGCTGTCCAACTGTATGCAAACTGCAGACTAACTCAATGTTATCTATTAGTTTCTGTAATCGAGGAATTGCATCTAGCTTGTGTTTTGTTTCTGAGCACTTTGCTTTTGATGTTCAATTGTACCCTTGTCTTGTAACACTTGTTTTGCAAACATTCTGCTAGACCATAGGTTCTTAAACTATGGGTCGTGGGTTGTCTGAATTTGGGTTATGCAGATTTGTGATTAACAATTTACTCTTCCAGAAGTGTTTTTTTTTTTTTATCTCTGTTCTCGTTGAGAA
Source organism: Erpetoichthys calabaricus (assembly GCF_900747795.2). NCBI lineage: Eukaryota > Metazoa > Chordata > Cladistia > Polypteriformes > Polypteridae > Erpetoichthys > Erpetoichthys calabaricus. Next base: position 209,045,543 of record NC_041399.2, on the reverse strand, counting down.
CACAAATTAAAGACTGTTCCTTGGCCATTGCTATAAACAACATGGAGTAAGTAATTAATAAAAATAATTTATCATTTTGCGGTGGAGTATTCCTTTAAGATGTTAGCAACCAATCTACGCTCTTTCCATCAGTAAAAAAAATTCTTCCTCCAGCTTCTTCTGGCAGCAGGAATTTTTACAGAATAAAGCATGAAGTCTGACAGCAAAATCAAGGACTATACAGTATATTACTAAACCTTAATCTGAAATAAGGCAAGTTGAAGGCTATCAACTGTTATGCAACTTGCGTAATCATACATTTCTATTTCATTTAAGAGTTTAGAAAGGACAAAAGTAATATTAAATTATTTTTATTAACAAATAAATGAATGAATAAACAAACAAAAAAAAATTACGTTCAGCCACACACTAAGTAAATACAGATGACAGGGCAGAAAAGAAGAAAGATGAAGCAGATAATAACAGATAAATGCAGCCAATGAAACTTTCTGCATACTCAGTAATCAGTTTATCAAGGTTTTAAATCTGCAAATATGAGGTACTTTTGTTTTCAGTAATACATTTAAATTCAACTATTAAATATGTAAAACATCGAAATGAAATGGTGTATTTAGTACAACACCAACAGTTTCCGGTGCTTCACTGCACTTAGTCGAAGTATTTTTAAATATTTGCTCCTCTTAGCCATATTTATCATCAGAAAACATCTTTAGAAATTGTAATTATAATAAAACTATGAAATTCGGTTAAAAAAGTGTACATTGCTTTAAGCAAGCTCTCTCAATTGTCAAAATATTCATTGCAATGTTCTTAAGGAATAGTCTTTCAGTATTTTTAGGGGCCTTTTATCTACAAGTTTTCTCCATTCCCAACAGTAAACTTGTACATTAGTTTTAATGTATACATGTAGAGTGCAGATATTGATGTTTAGATAGAACTTTATATGTACCCAGGGAACACATGGCTTTTTACAGAAGCTCATTAAATAAAAAAATACATAGATGCACAGAAAAATAACTACATACACAAACACACTATGTTTTGAAGACATACCAGAACGACTATAAAGAAAGAAAATGAAAAAGAAAGAAAACTTCTAACTTGGCAGTTATTGCCACAGTGAGGCATTATACAGGTGTATTGTTATTGGTATAAAGAATCCCCCATAGTGTTTCTTGACACATCTCTGCTGAATAATTCATTAGCTGAAAGTCCTTAGTGTTAATGTGTTAGAGACAAGATGTGCAACATTGTTCCTAAATGCACTCAGTTTTGTTTTAATTCTCTCCTCATCTACTGCCTAATGGGGGTCAAAATGTGCCCTGTAACCGAGTGTGCCCTTTTAATTAGTTTGTTGATTTGGTGGGCATTTCTTGAAGTGATATTACCAGCCTGGCACACCAAAGCTTAAGACAACTGCATTAGCCACCACAGAATTATAGAATATGTGGAGGATGTCACTACCCACAATAAAAGATCACAGTCTAAGAAAAAACACTCGGTCCAATCTTATATACTCCCTTTGGGTTACAAGATCATAACTCCTTTACAAGAATATTTTTGCATTCAAATTGTTATGCTTAATTGTCCCTTCATCCTATTCCTACTTTTTCTGTGTGCACTCAACCTGCTGGACTACTAAAAGGAGGTACTGAATGATTTGGAAATTACAGAGAAATCAGTACTGTTTAAATTTAATCGCTGGAATCCAACATATCACCAGACCAGATTACATTTACCCTTGAGTGCATAAGGAGGTTAGCCAGTACATATATAAACCCTTAACACATATTTTTCAAATCACTGCACACTGGGTACATCCCTAACAACTGGAAAATATCAAATATTATCCAATTATATTAGAAGAGTATTTAGGCAGATCCAGGAACTTATAGGCCAGTAAGCTTAATGAGCAGCATCGGTAAATTGATGGAAAGAACTATTAAGGAGAAGACTGAGTAACACATGGCAAGAACAGTTTCACTGAGCAAACACTGTTTCAGATGAGCGGAGGCCGTGTTCTACTAACATGCGGGAATTCAATGAGGAAGCAATAAAAAAGGATAAAATCAGCAGTGCATGTCATATTATTTTTCTTGATTTTCAGAAAGCATTTCATAAAGTCTCAAGTGACAAATTGCAGCACATTGCAATCCGACCTTGAAGGGGACACCTCAGTTCTCTGCAATATTGCATATATTTCTACCACAATGGGCCCCAACCCCAAACCTGTTCTTTGAAGTATATGCACATAAGTGTATTTTGTATGTATTTTGTAAATTTGTATGCATTTTATACTGCATTGTGAATAGTAAGAAGAAGCCAACAGAATATGGCGTACTGCATGAACCCAAGGAGGCCTCTTGCTAACTCCATTCTGTTTGAGCTTCGCCTAACTTTCCTTGTCCACTTTACATTTCATTTTCAACACAGCTCTTGCCACACCATCTCTTTTTTCCGGGGTAGCTGCCCTTCTTCACTTACTGGCAGCCCCATTTTTTGTATGATTACAGCAACAGTGTGTTCAGTAGCTTGTTTATGCTTGCACCGTTCATTTGTATGAACTGTAAGACCCTTTTCTGTGCGTGACCACTTCTCAGCAGTGAGGTGAAAAAAAAGATGGGGTGCCTAAGAATACCGCACATTATTACCAACAAATATAAATAAATAAAAAAAACATGGATTGACTGATCTTTTTTTCTATAATGTCAAATTTCAATCAAATCAGTCAAAAATGGTTTTTGAGATTTTAGGGTAATTAGTTTTTCTATTGTTCTTTTCTAGTGGATAGCTACTTCCCTACATGTACCAATGTACATCTTGCCACATTTTAGCTTTTTAACATAACAGGGAATAGTGTTTTTGCTGATGTGTGAGTCAGTCAACTTTGCATTTTATATATACACATACTGTATATGTTCTAAAAGTTCATAGTAGTCAGTGTGGTGATCCGCACTAAAGTATCCCAGAAAAGCAACTTGAGCTCAAATGATCAACCATACCTGAACAAACTCTTGGAGCCATTTTAGCCACAGGCTCATTCCACCACGGCATGCTAAGAATAAGACGACCTTCTGGGAATCTTTATTTCCCAAAGTACTCTACGTTAATATACATTTTATATATAAGCGTTACCTGGTAGGTAACCACCCACACTATCAGATTGTGACACAGACTTCGAATGCCGTGAATGTAATTACCCCGATCTACATGCTGTCAAATAAACGAACCACACGCCGTGGCGCAACGTTAGGGGCATCGCCTCTGACGCCGACGTCCGAGGTTCGATTCCCGAGAGGGAGTGCAGTGGAGTGTGTACACCTGATGAGCCCAGAATGAGGGCGAAACACGTGTCGTGTACTCTTTGCATTTATTTGACAGTAAACTATTGCAACCATATATATATATATATATATACACACACACACAATTATGTTGTAATTTTTCTGATTTGTCAAGTTTCTGTTGGCATGTTTTAGGAGTTCCCTAAAGATGTAAAAGGCCTAGACATTATGATGTTAGCCTAATTTGAAGCAATACTTGATCTGGCTCTAAATTTACACAAGGCTTCAGTATGCTTGTATTTTTTCTTCTCTTGTTATTTCCTCTATTATTATAGCAGTAATTCAAAAATAAAATGGCATGTACATTTCCAAGACAAACAAGCTAAAACTAGGTAAAGGAACATGGAACACATATCAAAAGGCTATCTGTCCATCTCTACAGCACATCGCAAAAAAAACAACAATGAAAAGCAAAATAAACAGATTGGGGATGCATAAGTGGGAAAGAACAGTAGGCTAATTTAAAAATTGAAAATTACTTGGCACAATTCTTAAAAATGTTTTATTTGTGTAAAAAAAGGTTAACTTAGAAATTCTATACTCTTTTAGACAAGAGCATAACAACAAACTGCATTTGATTTTTACTGAATGAGGTTTAAAAGAAAAGCATTCACATAACTAAAAGACTTGACAACTGAGAAGAAAAGAGGAGACCATACCTTAGTCAAAAATGTAATCTTAGCTGCCTCAGAAAAAGAATATGCTTTTTTGAGCTCTAGCAGCCATCTGCTACAGATAAATACTATTTATTCCTAACTCCCTGGTTCATATAACTCCTAAAAGGCACAGAAAAGTAATAGCATCCCTATGAAAACCTCTGTTCCATCTAGCCTGTTTGAAACCGCACTTGCAAATCATCTGCTGTACTCTACAGTAGTGACTTTGAGATAAACTCCTAGCCCCATACAGGCAGCAAAACAAAGTACTGAGGAAGCAGGAACAGTCATGGGCTGTCGTCAGTTGACAAGAGTTGTAGTATGTTGTTCATCCTAATTTTACTGATCTATATTATTTGCAAGCCAAAGGACATCTCACCAGTCTGATCTACAACATTAGAACAATTGTGACAAGAACAGGCTTTTCAGCACAACACGGTTGTCCACCTTATTCACCTAGATTGTCAAAAATAACATCAAATCAAGATCTGAAGGTCCCTAAAGTACCACTCTCCATCACATTTGCATGCACCTTGCAGCAGCATTGCTCTGAGAGTAAGGTAAACAGCAGAACAGAAAAAGAAACAGCAATGCCCTTTAAGTAGCAGCAAGTGTGGCATATCCATAACTTGAGTAGCCACTCTTTATAATATTTTAAAATGATGGATTGTTAGTTAATGCTCACACTTTAAGTCAAAAGGTTAGGAGGCAATTCCACATTCACCACTCCAACAAACTGTACTGCCCCCTTAGTGATAATACTAACTGTCTTTTGAGCAAACACTATGTAGGGAACCCTGACAGGACCCAATTTTGCCTCTAAAGTAAACATGCAAAAAGCCCTTAGCTATATAAAAGGATTCCATTCACCTTTTTTTATCTTCATAGTCCTGCACGCAACATAGTAGCACTAATCTTTAGACCACCAGGCTCTGAAACAGCTTTTATCTTCAGAAGGTACTTATCACAAACAGCAAAGAGTGCATCAATTGTTTGCTGTCCATTATCACAATGACTCTTCTTTTTGCATTGCACACTGCATACAGTTGTACGCAACTGTGTACTGCTTTATATTTATTGGATTTTGTTTATTTTCTTCATTCTTGCTTGTTTACTTAGTGATTAAAAGATGAAGAGACATAAATAAGGATTCCAAGTTATACTGAATGACATGTAAAAATTGAAACTTGAATAAAACCAATTACATAACTGTTTCATGACTGTACAGAGAATATATCAAGGAAAGGGGAAAATGTAATCATTTTAAATCTTCCACTGACTCATTCTCATAACTGTTTATCCCCTTCTTCAAATGACTATGGAGGCTGAACCTACTTAACACAAAGCAGAGTATCAGCTTAGTTCTGCCCCATCCAAGGCTCCTTTATACCCCAAGTTATAATGTTAATGAACTTTTAATGTGCACAGACTCAATCAGGAGTAGTGAGCTGTTGCTTTGAATGGGTTGCAAGGTAAATTTATATCATTCTATGTAGCACAGTTTTAATGTGAACACCATACCATGTGGCACTATACAAGATGGGCCAAAGCAGATTACACTACCTACGGTGACTCAGGTCTTCTGATGTATGCAACAAGCTGCTGGAAATGTTGCATCAGTCCGCAGTAATCAGTGTATTGTTGTACGCTGTGCTCTCCTGAGGAAGCAACTCAAGTTCAAAAGATGCACAATGCCTGAGCAAATTTTATATTGATCAGGAATGCCTACTCCATCACAGTACAAGCTCAAAAAACACTGGTTGCTGCTGTGGAAAAGAGGATGATGTCAAAATTGGATGCCATCATGAAAAATCCCCTCCATTCCCTCCAGGAGGTACAGTAATCCCTCGCTATATCGCGCTTCGACTTTCGCGGCTTCACTCTATCGCGGATTTTATATGTAAGCATATCTAAATATATAACGCAGATTTTTCGCTGCTTCGCGGTTTTCTGCGGACAATGGGTCTTTTTACTTCTGGTACATGCTTCCTCAGTTGGTCTGCCCAGTTGATTTCATACAAGGGATGCTATTGGCGGATGACTGAGAAGCTACCTAATCAGAGCACACAGTTAAAGTTCCTGTGTCCTGATTGGCTCAGCAACAGAGTGCTGCATTAACCAGGAAGTCTCATCTCACTCACTCAGCATTAACATGCTCCTGCTACTGCTTCAGGGGCCATGTCCAAGCGTCAACAGAAGATGCAAATGATTGCAGAAAAGGTAAAAGTTTTGGATATGTTGAAGGAAGGGAACAGCTACACCGCTGCAGGACACCATTACGGCATCAATGAGTCCACGATTCTTTTTATTTAAAAAGGAGGAAAAGCATATAAGATTTACAGCCGCAGTGTCCTTTAACCAGGGCGCAAAACGAGTTGCAAGTGGACGTGATAAGGCAGTAGTCTGGATGGAATCTGCTTTAGGGATTTGGATTGAAGACTGATGGAAGAAGAATGACGGCGGTGCTACACAGCCGCCTGAAGAGGCTCCTTTAGAAGAGCTGTAACACTCTCCTTTGTTGTGCAGTAAAATTAAACTCATCGTTATCAGACAAGTCGTCGTGTCATTGTTGGTGAGTAACCATAATTAATTATCTATGTACAGTACTTATTACATGTACATAGTTTAGTGTCACTGTACACACATTTTACTGTATACAATTTTTCTTGCATTGTACATATTTATTGCTGGTGGCCTGTCTGTCGTAATGGCTGTAACATATGTGATATCGGAGACGTTCGATATCTTTAAAATAATATTTAGGTTTTACTGTATATAAACTGTGTTTACATACATAATTTCAACGAATCTTACCTAATATCTAAGAGAATACAAAGGGTTTATGCTGTATAATTGTGCGGGAAATGTTTATAATAGTGTGGGAGAGTTTATAAGGGCTTAAAATATATAAAAAGAACCATATGAACATATGGTTTCTACTTCGCGGATTTTCACCTTTCGCGGGGGGTTCTGGAACGCAACCCCCGCGATGGAGGAGGGATTACTGTACTCTCTTGGAGCACTAATATAATTTAATGGTAACATCTTTAGTTATTTGTAAAGTATTAACGTATATACATTTCAACTGCAGCATGAAAAGGTGAAGCCAGCTGATCATGTCAGAGATGGAACCTGCTCCAGCAATAACATACATGGCCTTTAATTCACAAGACGAAACATTCCTAAATATATAGAGCCAAGGTGAACTGATGTCCCCCATATTGGGGAGTGTAATTAAAGAAAAGCTGTGCCCTCTTTCTTAGTACAGTGTTACAACGCCTCAAAATCTGAAGTAGGATAACTTTCAACTTGCCAAGAGCACATAAGGTGAAAGTGACTTTGATGCAAAATGTACTTTAAAACAGCAACCATTCAGCCAATAATGCAATTGATTAAAACGAGTTATTTTATACCAGATAGATAGATAGATACTTTATTAATCCCAAGGGGAAATTCACAAGGTAATACAAATTCTACCAAGGTAGTTGAGCTAAAATATGTCATTCTATCTTGTGTAATTAAAGACTATGGATGTCTCCACCTTCATAGACAGAGGTATTTGAGAGTTTGTGTTAGTAGCAGGGCCGGATTTTCCTATAGGCTAACTAGGCTTCAGCCTAGGGCCTCAAGATCAAGAGGGGCCTACATTCAAATTGTTAGCAAAATTTTATTATCTCTCATGTAATTTACAAACTTAAAAATGGAAGGTGAAAGGGCCTCATAAGTGGAATAGCCAAGGGCCTCTTTTCATATAAATCCGGCCCTGGTTAGTAGTTATTAAGGATTCAAGGATTTAATTTCAGCGCCCATTTATACAAAAGCGTATAATGCACTTTACATCATAGAAGCACTTACAATACAAATATAGAAAAAAACAGATAATAATAGTATAATTACATAAAACAGAACAAGAAGTAAAAATATAAAATAATAAATGAACATAAAAATACCTAAATATCTAACCCAGGAATTAAAAGCTTGCTCAAGTAAGAAAACCTTAACTCTTGATTTTAACTTTTATAAACACTGTAGCCGCCAAATGCTGATTAACAGAGAATTCAAAAGTTAAGGAGCAATAACTGTAGGCTTGAGCCCTAAAGGTTTTATACCTGTGTTTTGGAACCTCAAGAAGATGAGTGTCAGCGGAGCAAATGACTGTTTGGTATGTAATGGTTTATCAAACTTGAAAAACATGAGGGAGGGACATTAATAGTAAAGTTAATTAAAGGTTAAAGGCAACATTTTTCAAATTAATGCATTTATCAACTGGAAGCCAATGCAAGCGGCATAAAACCAGAGTTATACTGGAACATGCCTTAGTACAGATCAAAACATGCCCACCTGAATTTTGTACCATTTGCAGATTATACAGTATATATAGGTCATTTTGGCAGACCACTATACAAAGCACTGCAAGAATTAATAGTAATTACTTATTACAATACAAAATCATTCCAGATAAAATGTTACCAGTACTGTTTAATCAAGATGGCTTAAATTTAGTACAACCTCCTGTTTTGTTCAGTCTAAAACATTAGCAGTTGATCTCAGACGACAAGTTACACACTCAACCAAATCGTATCCCAGCTGCCATGTAAACTAGGAACTCAATTCAATTCAGTTAATTTTTCAGAATGCTCCCCACTAAATGCATACTCGGGCATTAACAAGCTTACAACTATAATACCAACTGCATGATGAACATGCATAAAAATACAAGTCAGATTAAATATACAAATTAGATTAAATACACACCCATAGCTTTCCAGCTTCCACCCCTCAAATTATAAAACATTACTCTAAATAATAACACTTCCACTTATACAAACACTGCACTACAATTACAAATATACTATAAACAAACACAAAGAAACATCTTACAATACATACAGCACTATATATACAGGATTGTACAAAAGCAAATGGCAGTTCAACTATACCGTCAGACAGAAAACATTTATCATAGCATACGCCAGTATAAACAATGGCTATTGACTCAATTTTCTGACTCAACTGTTTCATCCTGGACACTTCTTTATGAATTAGTTACTCACCTCTATCAGACTGTTCCAAATTAATATAGTATCTATACAAATCACCCTTTTTCGCTGTGACCCTATTATAAGTCAACAGCTAGAGTCAAAAGCCAAAATAAAACAAGAAAAATATACCAGTATTCTGCGCAACTTCAGACTGGTTTTATCACAGTTTGGGGAACCAGGCTAGGGTAGATTCATTAACTTATTCATTTTATTTGAACAATATTTTGTTTTGTAGAGGATGAAAATGTTTTGCAGTAAATATAAATCAGATAAGTCCATTAGGATTACTAAAAATGTGGCAGTATTTAACAAATATCTTTTGATCTGAATCCAGCATTGGGTAAATGCAACATCAAGTTTTAGGAAGCTTGACTACCATTTATATGTGCTGTCCCTAATAAACATTGATCTAGGTTGTGCTTGTTGCTAATGGATGTGTGCATACTGTTTATATTACACACACTCATTGACACACACAAAGCAAGCACAAATAAAAGTACAATGTGCTTAGTCAAACTTTAATAAAGACTCTAGATGGTAGCGTGTGTGTGTGTGTTCTGCTTCTGGAAATTCCTCACCTTTTCACCTGATACTGATATTTCCTGGTAAGATTTAAAAATATCATAGCTCAAAACTAAACTTAACCCATCACGAAATTGTGGAAGTAAAAAACATATAAAATGGCTAAGAACAGAGTTCACTCCTGTATTTAGTAAGACAACAAGATGTTGGAGTAGGATAAAATCTAATCCTTGAAATGTCAGGTGGAACATCTATCACTTGAATTGGCAGGCCATGAACTTGAAGAAACAATGTCCAACTTATAAAGATTCCAGAAAATTTAAAAGGTGACTGCTGTGTTGTAGTTCTTAAAAATCTGTGGTCAAGAACTTCTGGCCACCCTTCTGTCAAGTGATTCAGCACTGCCAAAGGATACATACTTCTAACAATAGTTCAGGACACCAAAGACACTTTTAAGGATCACTTAATTCACATATTCCAAAATTTCTCTCCAGTTACATTGAACCAATGCAAAATGATGAATCCAGGAATTAAGAAGTTGTGTTAGGTCACTCTGCAGCCATTTCTCCTTTATCTCGCATGCCTCAAACAGCTGTTGACCTGAAGCTGCTGTCAGAACTGACTGGTAACTTTGTGGTAACTGGTGTCTTTCCATTTCACCTGATGCACAAGGCAGGCAAATGTGGTCACATGGGGCTATTTGATATCAAGGTAGGTACCCTGTGACAGTTCGTTCTGACACGCATCGAATGGGTATCAGGTGCTTCTTCCTCTGTTCAGTCCACCACTGGTATTTTTTTCCAATCACTAGGAATGTGTGATATGTAATGTCTATGATAATATCTTAATTGTTGTTTTAACAATGTGCATGGTGAAATTAGAGCATGTCACTCACTTTACAAAAGACAATCAAAAATATGCTTTGAGAGTCCACGTATTCACCGTCTCATGTAACCTAACCGGATAGACTACTGCGTGTGCACACATGGTGAGCGCACCACAAGTACAGCTAGCATAGCAGCCTAAAACTAAGTGAGCAAACAGCGCCTGGGGATAAACAGCCTTGTAGTCTATGTCGTTAGATTAAATTGCAAGACGTGGGTCATCCACACTTGTGTGGAGGTGGTTTGGTTTTGAAAAGACTGTTGTTGCTTAAAAGGCGTCAATCTGCAAACAATGTCAGAAATCATTTACTGTTAAAGACAGCTTGACATCTAACTTGTTTCACCATCTGTGAAGTGAAACTGATATTGTACAGAGCCCTGTAGGTGTTAGGCAAAAAAAAAAAATCAGTTCAAACAAATTATGAAATTCGTTAAAACAGATTATTTTTATTTTACATCCTTACGAAGCATATGCCTATCAGATGTGTTTAATTTCGCAAGCCATCTTGGCTGGGGTGAGGTGGGGATTCAGAGAAGGCGAGTTTCTGCACAATGCCATTGAAAAAGAGATCAAGAGCTACTTGATGATACCTGAAGTGGACAGCGACGCAAAACCACTTGAGTGGTGGGAAACACAAGAAGTACATTTCCCCAAACTGGGGAAACTTGCAAAAAAGTACATGTGCATCCCTGCCCCAAGCAGCCCTTCTGAGAGGGCTTTGAGCACTGAAGAAAATGTTGTAACATGTAACCATGCTGGGTCTGAAGCCAAATGCTGTGAACAGACTGGTGTTTTATGTCTCACAACTTGAAGTTTCCTCAGTACAATTTTATAATTTTTTTCTGTTATCTTTGTGCAGTATTGTATACAACTTGAAGGTTTTAATTTGTTTAAAAATGTTATAGGTTTGGTGTTTTTTGTACCTTTATGCAACATATGACAGAACCTGTTTACAAATGCTATAGTTTATTTTCTTGTACAGTATTTGACAGAACTTTGGATTTTTACACAATAGTACAGTATGTTAGATTGTTGTTCTTGCTTGTATGCTGCACAATTCACCTTACAGCAGAGCAGTTTATGTTTATCCACACTGTAAATGTTCATGCCCTGTATTTCAACTATGATTAGTATTTCCTTTGGATTCATATTTTGTTTACATTAAGGGTAAGTATCAGTTTAAAATGGTCTCATTATAATAGTTTTGTTGTATACCAGAATTCATACTCTACAAATCCCTTCCATTAAAAAAAGTTCTGGACTTATAATTAACAAACCTAGTGAAGTCAATAAATGCTTTACAAATTTTTCATTCATTTTTGCTAACCTTCATAAACTCTTCATTTCTGATATTAATTCACTTTTGGAAGGTCTTGCACTTGCCAGGCTTAGTCAAGACTATGCTTTTCACTTGACTATTCATTTACATTTACAGAAATCAGGGGTCTCCTTAAGAATTTTGAAATTTCCAAGTCCTGTTGAAATATAAAGAATGGGGTATTCCCTTCCCCATCATGAGCTTTTCCATTGTGCTTCCATCCTATGTCCAATATTGTCCATGGACCACTTCCATCCTGTTTCCCTTTTGAAATATAGTCACTCCCCATAACTTATACCAAAAGGAACTGCTCTGAGGATCTTGCCCTAAATGCCACTCAGAGACCCCAATTTTTCCTCAGTAAGGCTCTTCATATTAGTGTTTTTTTTTGTCTCTTTTTCAAAAGTTGGTGAACCTGGGTATTGCCTCTTTGGATGAAGTATTTAATGACTTGAGGTTCCAAAAATTTCAATCCCTTATATCTGTGTTCTCTATTCCTTCCTTATCCTTTTCTTTCTTCAGTCTGAGCATGTGGAATTTCATTTTCCTCTCCTCTTGGTGCTCTGTGATGCTCCATACCCACCATGTCCATTGCAAGGGTTCAACTTTGGAGCCATCAAGTAGTCGTACTGAGGATAAAAAGGGGTAAGTGAGAGAGACACAGACAAGGTGTTTAAAAAAATAAACAGTTCTATATATGTATATATCTGTATATTTTTTCAAAGGTTGAAATAAAGTGAGTTCTGTAAATAATCACACCAACAAATCAATTAAAATGCACAGTTCAAATATGTGAGTGATGATGATGATGAAATAATTAAAAAAATATTCAAAAACAGACTAAAACTACATGCTTTTATCCCTGCTCTCTCCTCCCTTGTACGGGCTACTCAAAAGGATGATCAAGGACTTTGAGTCTAAAACAAAGCTTAACAAAAAAAAACAAAAAAAAAAAAAAAAAAAACTCTTGACTCCTGTATGCTCTACTTTAGATGCTTTGGGACAGGGTGACATACGTTGGTCCTGGAGGGCCACAGTGGGTGCAGGTTTTTACTTCAACCTAGGTTCTTAATGAGGAGTCAATTATTACTGATGAAGCACTTTTTGTTCAAACAACATTTTGATGCTTCATTTCAGTTGTCTTGCTTATTAAGGTTCCCTACCCTTAATTGATTATTTCAGTCTTAAACAGCAAGATTCACTGTTTTTAACTGCTTGTTATTAGCAAAAAGTTGCAAATGATAAAAAAAAAATAGCAGTTCTCTAACTGACTTGTCTCCATTTACACCTGAGGGCATTCATCGTGAATTATCTAGTTTAGTAAAATATTTGAAAAGAAACCGATGTGAAAAAAGTGAAAGACTGAGAATCACTCATACATTTTAGGTATTGGAAAATGAAAAAATATACAATATAAGAATGACCCGACAGAGTTAAAACACTAATAAGCCATAAAATTAATGTCTGAAATTGGCAAGGATTAATTTCTAACTAAGCAAATGAGTTGAACCAAAATTCTTCATTCACTATTTGGCCATCCAGGACCAATGTTGCTCACCCCTGCTTCTAAGGGATAAATAAGTGGACACCCTCCCACCTTTTCTCAAGCTCCTCAGGAATTACGTGTTATGCCCTCCACTACCAACAGACTTGACTGCCAGCAAAGATGACCTCTGCTGTTAATCTTCTCTTTTATACACCACTGAATTCCTTCACCCAATCCAGAAGGACATGTCCCCGACTTCTTCCAATTACCAAACATGATTGTACATAATTTGTTCTCTTACCAAGGACACTCTACCTCCCAAATACTCTCCAGCAAGTAATCATTGTCTTGTCATCTCACGTTGGTGCTTTTTTCACAATGAAAAGTTTTGTTAACTTTTCATCTCTTCCATTTGTACCTCGTGCACAGATGCCTACACAAATCCTGACTGGGGTGGAATAGAGTAGCACTCACACCTGTTGCTTTACGGTGGAATGCACACACATATGCAGCTGCCTCATAGTTTCTCACTCTACCCAAGCTCTCATAATACCCCCTTCCAACACTCAAGGTAAGCGCCACACCAGGCAATTATTTCCACCAATCTGTAAAAATAACTACACATAGATAGATAGATAGATAGATAGATAGATAGATAGATACTTTATTACACACACACTTCAAACATGGGTAAACACCATTGTCGTAGCATAACTTACAACATGCTCTTATCTTTTTCTGATACTTTTCTTCTTTTAGAAATTATTTATCCACTGTATAAATTGCTTTATTCAAATCTTATTACAAACAAATTCCTATACAGTTATGTTCAATCTAGCAAAGTGACCTTTCACACAAGATCCCCATTGTGTAGAATACCATTTTTGGAAATATCATGTCCCATTCAAACAATCCCAACCACTAGCATACAAAACTGAAATCTGTACATAGACTTTACAGTACACCTTTTAGGTGCTTTGCAAGGGGTAGGTCTACAAGCCATTTTTGTTAGTTCTGTCATATGGTTATGGCACATTTCTCCATTTGTTTTGAGACTGCACCTGTGTCTTTAAATACTAGACCTATATTGCAAAATATTTTTCATCCTTTCTGGCTAATAGCATTATTCTTTCTCCATATGCTTTCCTTCTTTTAGATCTCTTCAGCCTTTCTCTTACATTGACTCCAGAAGAGAATTGTATCTTTAGGTAGCACTATGGCTAAACATGCTCTGGTTCATGCTGAAGGGCATCCAATTCCCCTATATAATTTCCTTTAAATCCTCTTTTATAATCTAATGCTCCTTGAGCTGTCTGCCATGAAATTTAATTGTGCTCCTGTAGATAACATTAAAAAATAGCCCTTGGCATAGGACTGAATGGTCAAACAGATTTCTACCTAAAAATAATTGGCCTAGGGTAAACCTATTATACTTTACCCAAGTCCTCCCACTTCCTGTGGGTATTCTTCTGCAGATTCTCTTCTACCTCATAGATTACACTCTCTGACAGTGCATGGCAAGTCTGGACGAAGTAATGGGGTGGGGAATTTCTTGAATTTCTCTTTATGTTGAGCATCTTTTTTCTGCCAACTGGCAGCAGTATTGTGTTTCCCGCAAATAGAAAATGTAGGGGCGGGCCACCACTGGAAAATTTCTGCAGTTGCTGTGGCAAATTCATATAAATAATGCAAATCAATAACCATTTCCTACATTGCACTTAATACTTTTAGAACTTCATGCCATGAAAACTGTGCATCCCACTGCAACTTTATTTCATTGTTTTATCTTAACATTGCTCCCGCAATGCCCATTAAACTGTCTTGTTTTTACTGTGTATGATGTGAGTTTGTAACAAGAAAGGAAAAAATGACACTGTGACTTATTAGTACAGTATTTTAGTAAAGTGGAAGCTTAGCTTACTTTGCTGCAGCTTTTCAACATGCTGCACAATTAGCAGATATGCCCACTGTGTACATATTATGCCAGTGACAAATGTTAATTTCAGTAAAATAACAGTCTAAAGCTTGCTAAAATGCAGAGAATAACTGTTCTTTGAATATGCAGCCACATTTAGCTATTTTACTCATGTTTTTGTGCACCACTGTAGCTATAATTCTGAAGTGCTTAATGGCAGAAAAAATGAAGGTATTTATGCAATACACCTCAGCAAATTCAGATTTGATTTCTAAGCTGGATAAACATCATCAACAAAATACTTTTCTAAGTGATAATTTGAAGCTGCAATTTAGCATTACCCATGAAAAAGAAAAGTGTGTCAGTGTGCTATATAGTACAACAGAATGGCTGCTGGTGCATTCACTTTATTCACTTTAGTAATTCATTTTAGCTGAAATGTATTATTAATTATTATTTGTTAGCTTATTATTCATTTTTAAAATAATTCGTAAAGTTTTTTTTAATTACCCAGTGTAGAACTAAGCAAAAGAGTTACTATTAATCATGATAACCATTAAATGACCGATTTAAACATATGTGTGAACTAACCAACAGAAAAAATAACAGAAATAGTCATGTGACCAAAACAGGACTGACAGCCCACAAGGTACCCCCACTACCTGATCAAGTTTTTGCGGGAAACAAGGCAATAGTATATTCATAGTTTTAACATATCTTTTTTAATTTTTAAAAACACTTCTTCACAAAAAGTCATAAACAGATAAAATTCCGTTACAATGAATACCTTTACAACGAAATTTCCATTACAACGAAGTATTTTTATGGTCCCGACAGTTTCCCCATATGACACGAGTCTATAGAAATCTCGTTACTACGAAGTACATTCAGCAGATACTATCATTACAACAAAGTGTCCAAAAGACCTTGAAATGCCTGAATGAATCAACCACAGAGCAGTTAGTTCTGTGGTCGCGGCTCAGTTGTGCACAACAATCCCCAAACAGAAACACTGTAAAAAAAAAAAAATTTCTTTCTTCGAACTTTCCTCATACTGTTTATTTTTTTGTTTTGCTGTTTTTGTTTTTGTTGTTTTCAGTGATACCTTTTGCTTATTGCTCGTCAACATTTGAAAAACATCCACTGGAATTTAACTCATTGTCACCCTCCTATTGAAACAGCAGACACGAAAAAACAGTAACAGTTCATATTAGAGAAAAAAAAACTTTAAATTTCTGCAGCTCTCGATTGCAGCAAAAAGAAAAAAGGCGTTGCCAGTGAATTCAGAATTTCGTAATTGACACTGTCAACTTTCTTGAAAGACCAAGCAAAAAAAAGAAGAAATATCTCAGGTTGCAAATGTATGTGAACTGCTGCATTTGAAGACGCAGAAAAAGCCGTTTTTATGTGGTTTAGTGATGCTCGTTCAAGAAACATTCCTATTAATGTGGCACTCATTCAAGAAAATGTGAGGTTTCTAAACTCTCTTGGGACCTCCCCCAAGTGGACAACACGCTGAAGAGCATCCCAAAGTGCGATCACCGCATCTGTGGAAGACTGTTTATCTGTTGCTGGGGCAACAGCATGCTCACAGCTCTGCTGCGGCTCGGCACTGAAGCAAACAGAAAAGCTCTCGATGGGTGATGCAAAGAACATTGTAAATACAGGGAACAGGATTACTTGGCCACTAACCTGGTCACAACCCTGTCTGACTGCTGTGTCTGTATATATGAGAGTGGCAGATCACGCTACAATAAAGAACCATGCTGTTCCTGTTTCAAGCTTAATAAGGCTGGTTTTGCTAAAGTACTGAGACTCAGTCTCATGTTTTGGGGGTGTAAGACATGGACTTATAGCACGACCCGATCTTTTAGGATTCGCTTCTGTGGTGCTTCACTGCAGCGCTGTGAGCCCACTGTTGTCCTGCCCCGGCAACGGATAAACAATCTTACACAGACGCTGCAATCGCACTTCAGGACGCACTTCAGCGTGACGTTCACGTTGTGTGGGGGGGATCCCAAAAGAGTTCAGAAACCTCACAACATGAAGAAGAAAAGGATCATTCGGCTTCTGATTGATAACTGTGCAGCCCACAATGCTTCCACATTTAGATAATGTTCGCATTGAATTCCTCCCACCCAATTGCACAGCACTGCTTCAGCCATTGGGTTTGGGCATCATTCACACCCTGAAACTGTATTATCACAAGGAAATGCTGAGAAAAATTTTCGTCAGCATAACTAGTAGACAGGAGAAGATTAAAATTAACGCGAAAGAAGCTATTGAAATGATTGCAAACGCCTGGATACAAGTTAAAGAGAGCACTATAGTAACAAATACAGAATCTCACTACAACAAAATATTTTTTAGGTCCCTGGCAGTTCGTTGTAATGGAATTTTACCTGTATTAACAAATCAAAACTAGATTCAAAATCTAAATTACATTGATCTTGTAATATACTCAACCTTGATAAATACTATTTAAGGAAAAACATTAAATTATATTATCACTTTAAGTGGTCATCTTTGCAAATCCTGTAATTTCCTTCGTAATCAGTCTATGCAGTGTGTTCCATACTTTTTAGGATTTTTGCTATACTGTTCTCTTACATCCACATTTTCTTGTTCATATAGAAGAAAAATGAGAATAAAAATTTATTTCAGCTGACCTTTTTGAGCATCCAAAGAAAGTTTTTGCACACTCCTTTGAACGTTATTCAATTTGAAACAGTCACTTTCAATATAATACAATGCAATATGATGTCAAAGATTTACTGAAAAAAAATGTGCGTTCTTATAACTTGGAAAATACATATCAAAACAAGAATACATTTAGAATGATATTTTTCTTTTTCTTTTCAGAATACTTCTTTTGGTTAAAGAGTCAAAAGTGAACTCACACAGGGAATTTACCTTTGCACTTCACGGTTCGATTCAGTATTGAGTTTAAGAACAATCATAGTCATTTATGCTTTTCTGGCATGTAACAATATGAGTAACTCTTCATGAACTATATTAGCTAAACTGTCAGCAAAAAGACTGTAGAGGGCGTCCTGAACTGTAACATTTTTTTTTATAGGGAGAACACAAAAAATGATACCCATTCAAAAACACATTCATATAGATAATACGAAAATGTAGAAATTGTGTTAAAAAAACAAAAAAAGAAACTGAAAACACAACCTCCTTACCCTACCCGGTGTTGACTGCTGTACAGATGAAGAAAAAGTTGTTATAATAAAATGGATCAGAATATGAGAAAAATCTGTAATCTGTCAAATGAGACAAACCTGTAATCTGAGGAAATTGTAAGAAGGAATTAGTACACTAGAACCCAGCTTTTACTTTAAAAATAAATTATGGTTCTTTGCATAAGGAAAAGGTCTGTTCTTGTCACAACTTTTCTAATGTACTAATTTTACATTTTTTATTAAATGTAATTACAGAATCCTAAGATGTAGTTAAAAAAGCATAAAGTCAGTATTTAGAAAAACAAAACATGGCAACTTTTTTTTATTATTATTCAAGCTATGGTGATGTCACATACTTCATAACAGATCTATCGCAAACACAAAATACTGTAAAACAGTAGCACTCAGTGCAGACAAATAATGGCGTTGTGGTCAGATGCAAAATAATTTTAACATCTGGAAAAATACAATGTAATTGAAAACAATTAAAACTTTCCACCTAAGAAAACACTACATGAATGCAAAATCTACCATGACTACTGCAGTAAAACACAGTGATTTTTTTTTAAAAGGCTTGGGTCATAACAGATACATGATATAACACAGCCAGGTTCAAAGTTGTTCCCCATATACAGCATATTAAAACAGCAAAAACATTTGGCAATGGGGCAGAATGCTTATTTTAAATTATCACAAATGAATTCTTGCCAAATATTAAAAAGAAAGTCTTACAGAGAGAATGATTTTTCCCCCACTTTAAAAAATACAAGACAATCTACTTTCAAACTGAGTTATGGTAGGTGGACTAGGATTTTCCCAGTTGAGAAGTCTTCATGCAAGCAGTATAGTACAGAACACTACAAAAAAATTTTCATAAGTAAAACTACCCCACCTGGTATTACTCAGAATATTGCTGTTAAAAGACCGGGAGTGGATGATATTAGATCTGATGCAGTCTGAGAGATATGCAAAACTTTCAAATAAAATGATTGGTCCGAGTGTTGAGCAATTCCCAAAACACATGACGTTGTGAGACAGGCACCTGTTTTCCCACTGAAAATGAACAAATAATTTGATCTGCCTGTAACTTACACAGTTCCATGTGATATTTTGCTTTTTCAATTGTAATATCTATCTTAATAGGGTTGTTAAAAACTTTGAAGTTAAACTCCATTCCCTTAGATTCCCGAAAAACATGGTCTTAATAGTTTCAACACAGATGTCTATTTCAGGGACAAACTGACAAAACTTTAAATTATGGCCATTTTCCTTCATCTCCTGAAACAGCTCTGTGCAACTATCATACTGAGTTAAGATATTATTGCTCAAAAAGGTCTTCCAACAAGTTACATTTATTCCTGAATGCTGAAACATGGCTATAGAGCATTTTAAAAAGCTATGTGATGTCAGTCAAGAATGCAAGAAAATTTATTAAATTCACAACAGTCAGACCTTTAGGTAATGTGCGGTCACATTTAATTTTGGTTATTTACAAAATAGTTTCTTTTCTAAGAGTACGAAATTTCTGAAGATACTTTTCTGCACTTAGCCACTTGATATTTGTATGCAACTGTAAATCCCATCTGCAGCATTCAGCTCTTCATGAAAACTCTTTAACTTTGTGTGTCAGGGCACAGTTACCACTGCTAATTAAGTTGGTGACCTTTCAGGTAGTCATTGTGCCCAAAATGGCCATTTTTTGTGATGCACCACAAAGTCTATTGATGCATGATGCTGTGGAACTTTGGGTAGTCAATACTTTAGTTCTTTAACAGTCCAGCAAGTCCTTACTTCTTGCCAAACAATGGTATGAATTTCACGTTTTTGCCATATTCTCACTTTCAAAAGCCTCAGCAACAATAAATACATACCTTTAATTAGAGTCCCATTGTTAAATTGATATTTACTTCTTGAAATTTATATTGCTACAAGAAATGCCTTGTACAAGAATGCTGCCTTCTGAGCTGTTGTAAATGCACATTTAAGCTTACTCCTCTGGCTGTTTAAATCCCTCACTATAGTCTTTCTCGCATCAAGTGCGTATTTGGAATATTTCTTTTTGTGCACTGCTGTATGATGCCTTTTAATATTACATACCTTGCATACTGATATCATTTGTGCACAAACGAGGCATTGCGACTTATGTTTCTCTTTTCTTGAAAGCCGCTATTTTCGGCATCCACCTTCCTTTTCTTTGTAACGCTTTCAGCTGTTCCTTTTGCTACACATATGGTTATGTACTTATGAGCACAGTTTGTACCCTGTAAATAAGCAAAGATAATGAATGAATTCAAACAGATTTGTTTGGTTGTCCATTACTTTCCATTCCCACATAGCAGAAAGAAGAGGTCTTCAATACCATTAGTTTCCCAGGTATTAGATGCATACTGCACTCCCTGATGTTGCTGACAGAACTCTGGGTGAGCCAACCACTGATGCTCTGGCCACTCATACTGTAAATGCTAAGTTTACCACTATGGTTACTTGTAATGCTGCAGCCTCTCCTGCCCTGCTTACATGTTGCACCCACTTACCTCTTCTTTTCTCTATAACCCCAGTTCTTTGCTTGTTTATCAGAGGAGTTGTACATTTGACTTATTGGTTATTTGTTTTGTTATGTTGTTTTTATTTACTTGATTTTAAAATTATATTGTTGAGACTGATATTGATCATGGATACTGTTTCATACTGTTTGACCAATACAGTCTATATTACATTTTATTTAGTTCCTTGAACATAATGTCTTGTTTGCTCTATCATTATCTCTGCTGTGTGTGAGCATGTGTTCAGAGTCAGTGAACTGTGAATGTGAGCACTAAGCTTATCAGCATGTGTCCTGGGTAAATATGCCATGTATGGGAAAGGTGTTTGGAACTAGTACTAGAGATGTGATATAATATGTTGTTTTATGCTTATATGGGTCATTTCATTTAAAGCTGGTCATATTTAATTTTCTGTTACAAAAGCACACTTCATATTGTATCTGACCTTCTACCATGTAGGGCCAAAAAAAATGTGGACACACATCTCCTACAGCATATGCAGTACTCATTTCTGAAATGAAACAATTTATAACTTGATATATAATTAGGAGGAGTTTTTGAATTTTTACAGATTTTGAAGACTGCATTATAATGAGTTAATTATAATTCATTAAGACAAACCCTACATCTCATTCAGTATTTAAAAATCTGCTTTAATTTTAAATGGAAGCCAGTGAAGTAATTGAAAGACTGGGCTTGTGTAGTCATTCTTCTTAATTCTAATTATGATCCTTGCTGTAGAGTAGTAAGTGAATGATTAGAAATATCCTGTCCATAAATAATTACAAAGGTCCTTTCTACTGGTGATAAATAAGCGAACAAGCTTTTCAAGATCCTGTGGCTAAATAGCCATACATAATTCTTCAGTATTTAAAACATGTAGAAAGCAGGTTATAGAAAGCACAAACGTATGGTAAGTGAAGGTTAAATGTGTTTCAAGTATAACACCTACATTTCAGATGGATTCAGCCAAACTAAAATTCAAGCCTTTTGAGTTGATCATTTGGTATTACCTTGCTGTTCATATAGTTATCACCTACATAAGGAACATAGCATTCATTTAATGTCTTCCATTATTAAAATAGTTGATTAACTGAAGTATTATTTAATTTAAGTGATACATAAAATTGAGATTATCAACATATGAATGTTAAAATTGTTATTTCCAAATTACATCCCCAAACACAAAGAAAGCAGAATTGGTTCCAGCATTGAAACCTAAGGGACATCATGTCTAGTTGTAAAAGGGACAGAGGTAGTACTTTTTAAGACTTTTGAAAATAGTGAAAAAATTTTAATGAGCATGAAGAAACCAGCTAAAAGCAGTGACTGATGGACAGAATCATCAAGTCTGTTTAGTAGAATTGTATGATCAATACTTTCCAAACCAGCACCTTTGCAGTTTATGTTTGCATACAAGTCTAAAAGCAAAATAATAATCCAATCCATACTAATAATAAATATGTCCACTGCAAGAATTAATTGTGGCGGGAACCAAGAAGTTAGCAAAATTTGAATGGGTTTGAGATTGTCTGCACTATGAGTTTGAAAGTGGAGCTGAGACTAAAGATAAAACTCTTGTTTGACTTGTGAATCTATATCCCTGTCCACACCTGTAATCATGACCAAAAAAAATGAAACTCACAAGTACAGGCAGTATAAGTGATGTTTCTTTGCAGGGTGGCTGGGTTGACATTCCATGATAGGGTAAGACATTCGGCAAATTAGGAGAGCCTCAGTGGTGAATCACTCCTCCTCTAAATCAAGACAGGCCAGTTGAGGTGGTCTGGACATGTCACAAGGATTCCCCCTGGAGCTGCTATGGGTACATTCCACTGGGCTGTGACCCTTCAACAGCCCAAGGACATGCTGGAGAGATTATATCTCTCGGCTGGCTTGGGAACACTTGGGAATTTCCCAGGAAGAATTGGATCCTGTAGCTGGGGACAGGCAAGTCTGGGCTGACCTGCTGCAACCTACTGCCACCGAGATCAGTTTTGGATGATGAGATGTGAGGTGATTTTGAAAGCAGGGGAGTGTTTTTAGGATACATAGTGAGAAGTCAAGCAAAATGACACCTTTTATTGGCTAACTAAAAAGATTACAATATGCAAGCTTTTGAGGGGGCCTGAGTTGCCTCGAAAGCTTGCATATTGTAATCTATTTAGTTAGCCAATAAAAGGTGTCATTTTGCTTGACTTCTTACTACATTCATAATGGCTAACACGGTACAACACCCTGGTACTATAGAGCAGGGGTAGGCAACGTCGGTCCTGGAGTGCCACAGTATGTGCAGGTTTTTGTTCCAACCCAGTTCCTTAACGAGAACTCAATTATTGCTGATGAAGCACATATTGCTTAAGTGACATTTTAATGCTTCATTTTAGTGGTCTCGCTTGTTAAGGTTCTCCAACCTTAATTGCTTATTTCAATCTTAAACTGCTGCATTCAGTGTTTTAATTGCTCCTTATTAGCAATAAGATGTAAAACAGGGGTAGGCAATGTCGGTCCTGGTGAGCCGCAGTGGCTACAGGTTTTCATTCAACCCAATTGCTTAATTAGAAACCAATCATTACCAATCTCAGACCTTATTTAATTTTATGGCTTGTTAGTCTGTGCAATGTAAGGCTTTTATATCGTAGATTTTTTTCCTTTCCAAGGATATCATCCAAATGATTTGAAGCCTAAAACAGATCATTTTCAGTCTGTCACATTTTTCTATTAAGTGTTTTATTAAATCAAACCGTGCATGATGAACACACACAGATGTAATTGGAAAAAAGCTAGCTGGAGAACTGCTGGCTGCTTTGTCTTTTACATCTTATTGCTAATAAGGAGCAATTAAAACACTGAATGCAGCAGTTTAAGATTGAAATAAGCAATTAAGGTTGGAGAACCTTAACAAGCGAGACCACTAAAATGAAGCATTAAAATGTCACTTAAGCAATATGTGCTTCATCAGCAATAATTGAGTTCTCGTTAAGGAACTGGGTTGGAACAAAAACCTGCACATACTGTGGCACTCCAGGACCGACGTTGCCTACCCCTGCTATAGAGGATACATAGTAAAGAGTAAGCAGAGATTCTTTGAAACCTGGTTAGAACAGTATACCTGCATGTATCAAAATCCTTAACTTAGGCACACACATATTCACAGCTGTATACTGTCTTTATAAACTTCATTCAAGTAACCTTCCTTATTATTTCCTTATTTATTATTTCATGAATTTCCGAAATATAAATGAACAAACAAAACTGTTTTACTAACAACTGTGTGGGACACAGGACTGCTTATGGAGAATCTTGTAACAGCATACTGATAGAATCACTAATTGAAAGGCCAGCAATCACAAATCTCTTATTTTCCCTAATATTAAGTAACAGATCAACTAACAAACGGGTAGAACAAATTTACTCAGTTTAATGTCACATCAAAGTTATTTTTTGTAATTCAATGGATTTGCTGATAAAGAAGAGTAAGTACACTTTCGGTGTATTTATAACTTCTGAAAGGAGTTATTTAATTGCTTGTCTAAATATGTACAATGCTGGAGGCAATTATAGGCAGGAATGGTTTCTTATTGCTTTCACAAACTGATGACAATAGACCCAAAAAGGCATTGATGAAGATATGTGCTTCCTCTGCCCAGCAAGCACGAAAGAAGACATGCACAGCAGTATTTATCAACAGTGAATAGAATTTTATTTCTTAAAGGTGTCAGTTCTTTAATATATTAGCTCTTTGAGAGTTTAAACAATACATAAAAGAATGCCAACAATCTGTCACAAATTATCATCTAAACTAGGTTATATTTTCTTGTAAAACATGATTTCCAGGAATTTCATAAAAAGGTGACTCCTATATGCTAACTGTATTAAGAATGGAACCTGGATTAAATAAAAAGGCACAGGACAAATACATACTACTACTAAGGTGAAATATCAGCATAACATTCTTAAGGAAGAATTGCTTAAGAAATAGGGATTTGAGTAACTTCTATAAGTAATACCTTTTACTCGAGAGTGAAAGATTACTCAGACCTCTAGGGCAGTGTTTCCCAAACTCTGTCCTGGGGAACCCCTGTGGCTGCAGGTTTTTGTTCCAACCAGCTTCTGTTTTTAATTGAACCTTTGGGCTAATTAAGTGAACTGATATTTCCCAAATTAAAATGTACCAAGCAGTTATATAGCAATAATTTATTTTTTTTCTTTTTAACAATATTTTCATCCTGATTTTCATTCAACTTTTCTAGGTCTTCTAATTGTTTAATTAATCCATTATTTACTAATTAGTGGGTCTGACTCTAAAGTAGTTGCAGCCTTTGATTATTCAGTGTTGTTTGCCTGGGTGTCTGATCTGCTCGTTTTAAATTGTCATTATTAAGATACAACAAAGGGGGAAAAACTGCACAGAGAAAGGGCAAAGTATAATGAAATCAACAAAAGAGAGTTAAGCATTTAAATCTATAACAAAAGAAGAAATATTTCTAAATGTCTTATAAATGTAAAAATCATGCTGCTATGCTTTTCTGAATGTCGAATAAAAGAAAAAAAAATCCCAGCTAATTAAATGAGATCAGTGCTATCAGGTGTTGTCACTGATTAGGAATCCGGTTGGGGGGAAAAAAAAACCTGCAGCCACAGAGGTTTCCCAGGACCAAGTTTGGGAAACACTACTCTAAGGTATATGTCGAAGGCTATGGTAAAACTACAATAGAAACTACTCTACAAAACATCTGAATGATAAACCTTTTTTTAAATTTGTCAAAATAAAAGATTGAATTTTGCAATTTTTATGTTGTGCTTGTGTCTTTTAGAGGTTCCTCCAAGTACATTTTTTTCTTCCTTCTGTCCAAAGACATGCTGTTAGGTGTAATGGCAACATAAACAGTTAAATTTGCTGTGTCATTGTGAATCGCTTGTGATTAACTGGCTTTCTGCCCTTTGATGCCGAGAGTTAATTTACATTAGCAGTGTTGGCGCAGCACAAACTAAATACATCCTCTTTAATACATTCGTCCATATAAAACAAATAAAGTTTTGTGCATAAGAAGGGTTTGTGAGGCTAAAATTGCATAAAGATCCTTCAAATATCATCTGACAGAAAAACATCAGGAAATATAATTTTCCAGAAATTATTTAACTTGCGTCATGTATGCATGTCTGAGATTTGCCTTCCTGGGTCAATGGAGGTAAGAACTACCACAAGGTGTTCCTGGCAAGGGTCGTCTCATTCTTGAGAGAGTAGACTGAAAAACAGAGCTCTGAACGGAGTACTAACCACTCTAAAGAACCTTGAATCTTCTTGTTAATTTCTGCTGTTGCACTGCTTTACATTTTGCTATTATTCAATGTGCCATCAAACATTTGTTTATTTTTGGATTTTGTAAATATTAAAACAGGGCAACCCGGTTGGTGCCCCATCATTTGTTCTGTGACCAGTGTGTTCCCTCAGTCAACGACACTTGTCTCAGAGATTTATTGCTAACTGTACATCTACAGGTAAGTCACGTAAAAAAAAAAATGGTAAAAAGCTTCATAAACTGCCAAAGACAAAATTAATATGCTGTATTTTTCACGTTTTTGTTCTTTTCAAAGTTACAAAATACTATATAAGCAAAATAGCTTTGTTTATGTAAGGAGGACTTTTCATTGTGAACTTTCAATGACATCATAATTATATTATTTGTTTAAGACCTTTAAAAAAACTGCTCTTTGATGTAAAAAGGTAAATCTTATATGTTAGATTTTTTTTGGCCTTTGTAAGACAATCTTTAGGATAAATCAGCTGTTTGTTTTACATGTTTAAAATCTTAATAAATATCATTTAAGATCAGTGGAGCCTATACATTGGGGTTTACCCCAGTGGACGAGAGGGTAGCCTCCCTTCGCCTTCGGGTGGGGGGACAGGTCCTAACTGTTGTTTGTGCGTATGCACCGAACAGCAGTTCGGAGTACCCACCCTTTTTGGAGTCCCTGGAGGGGGTGCTAGAGGACATACCTTCTGGGGACTCCCTCATTCTGCTGGGAGACTTCAATGCTCACGTGGGCAATGACAGTGAGACCTGGAAGGGCGTGATTGGGAGGAATGGCCCCCCCGATCTGAACCCGAGCAGTGTTTTGTTATTGGACTTCTGTGCTCGTCACGAATTGTCCATAACGAACACCATATTCAAGCATACATCTGCAACATCGCATGGACATCAGGGACAGTGCCTCTGGATTGGCAGACCGGGGTGGTAGTCCCCCTCTTTAAGAAGGGGGATTGGAGGGTGTGTTCCAACTACAGAGGGATCACACTCCTCAGCCTCCCTGGAAAAGTCTATTCAGGGGTCCTGGAGAGGAGGGTCCGTCGGATAGTCGAGCCTCGGATTCAGGAGGAACAGTGTGGTTTTCGTCCTGGTCGCGGAACAGTGGACCAGCTCTATACCCTTAGCAGGGTCCTGGAGGGTGTATG
Organism: Erpetoichthys calabaricus; assembly: GCF_900747795.2. NCBI lineage: Eukaryota > Metazoa > Chordata > Cladistia > Polypteriformes > Polypteridae > Erpetoichthys > Erpetoichthys calabaricus. The sequence goes on along the minus strand of NC_041399.2, from coordinate 209,018,184 downwards.
GGAGTTTGCCCAACCAGTCTACATGTGTTTTGTGGACTTGGAAAAGGCATTCGACCGTGTCCCTTGGGGAATCCTGTGGGGGGTACTCCGAGAGTATGGGGTACCGGCCCCCCTGATAAGGGCTGTTCGGTCCCTGTACGATCGGTGCCAGAGCTTGGTCCGCATTGTCGGCAGTAAGTCGAACCCATTTCCAGTGAGAGTTGGACTCCACCAGGGCTGCCCTTTGTCACCGATTCTGTTCATAACTTTTATGGACAGAATTTCTAGGCGCAGCCAGGGGTTGAGGGGGTCCGGTTTGGTGGGCTCAGGATTGGGTCACTGCTTTTTGCAGATGATGTTGTCCTGTTTGCTTCATCAGGCCGTGATCTTCAGCTCTCTCTGGATCGGTTCGCAGCCGAGTGTGAAGCGGCTGGGATGAGAATCAGCACCTCCAAATCCGAGACCATGGTCCTCAGCCGGAAAAGGGTGGAGTGCCCTCTCAGGGTTGGTAGCGAGATCCTGCCCCAAGTGGAGGAGTTCAAGTATCTCGGGGTCTTGTTCACGAGTGAGGGAAGAATGGAGCGTGAGATCGACAGGCGGATCGGTGCGGCATCTGCAGTAATGCGGGCGCTGCATCGGTCTGTCGTGGTGAAAAAGGAGCTGAGCCACAAGGCGAAGCTCTCAATTTACCAGTCGATCTATGTTCCTACCCTCACCTATGGTCATGAGCTATGGGTAGTGACCGAAAGAACGAGATCGCGAATACAAGCGGCTGAAATGAGTTTCCTCCGCAGGGTGTCTGGGCTTTCCCTTAAAGATAGGGTGAGAAGCTCAGTCATCCGGGAGGGGCTCAGAGTAGAGCCACTGCTCCTCCGCATCGAGAGGAGTCAGATGAGGTGGCTCGGGCATCTGATCAGGATGCCTCCTGGACGCCTCCCTGGTGAGGTGTTCCGGGCACGTCTAACCGGGACGAGGCCCCGGGGAAGACCCAGGACACGTTGGAGGGACTATGTCTCTCGACTGGCCTGGGAACGCCTTGGGATTCTCCCGGAAGAGCTAGAAGAAGTGGCCGGGGAGAGGGAAGTCTGGGCATCTCTGCTCAAGCTGCTGCCCCCGCGACCCGACCTCGGATAAGCGGGAGACAATGGATGGATGGATGGATGGATAAGATCAGTAAAGTCTATAGTGTAAAAATGAAGTATCAACATATTTTACAAGCACCATTTTTCAAAAAAATTAAATTTAGCTACATAATGAAGGTTTCTGTGTACACAGCACACATCAAACTGTCACTTTACTTAATATGACCATCAAATTAAAAAAAAAAAAAAACTCGAACCTCACTCGGCATTGCGGATATCATTCCTGCATTAAACCTTTTGGAAAGTGGTGTGTCTACTTATGGCTGGGGTGCTTTCTGTATATTGATTACAAATTACCCATATGTTTCTATGTTTTTCAGAATCCAAAGACATGCTCTTATGTTCTCAAGTAACTTAAATTTCTTCCACCACCAAGAGTCTGCAAGCAACTGATTGGTCTCAAATATGCAGGACTGGTTCCTCCATTGTGTCCAATAATCTTACACTAGGCCTCCATGCATCACAACCCTGTACCGCTATGTCAGTTTATTCTAAAACAAAAAACTTCTATTAACCCTTTCCGTCCTAAGCCAAGAAAATGTGGCAGTGGACCTTGGAATTTCTGAGTGAAAAGTAGTGATATTTCATCCTATCAACAAGTTTATGTCCCCTGATTCAGTATAAATTCAGCATTCCGGTTATGTTAGCTATAAGTAGCAGTTATAATTTAAAATCGTGAAAACTATGTGGGGGGGGGAGACACAAAATTAATTTAGATACTTATTGTAAACACAATGACAACACACAGAAAGAATGAAGCTGGATGAAAACAACATACTTGAACAAATAAAACTTATTATAAGTCTGTGCCATTATTTACAAGTGTACACCCAGTTTTTGTGGCTCTTCTTGGCATTTTTATTTTTTAACCCCAAGAATATTCTTGTATTTGACTGTAAAGCAGTAACTGACTACACTGTTGTTAAAAGATTTTATGTCCACCGATTCATCACAAATTAATTTTTCCTTTTATGTCAGGAACTATGCAAAATAAAATTAGGATGTACTGACAATTTATAATGGGGAAAACAGTGTACAAAGAGACAGTACAGACAAAGTTGGAAACAAATTTTCATATTTACAGTTTAAAAACAATACAGGCAGAATAAATCTCTCTATTGGGTTGAGACGAGACCTTCTCGGAGGGGTGGGTGAGCAAAGCAAGCAGGGGGCAAAGCCCCTTAGTTAAAAAGTAAAGTAAAAACGAACCACTTTTTAAACTGAAAATGTTTTGGCGAGTCTGTGCTGCCTTTACTTAGTGATACAAGCCCACCTCCTATAGTACTGTTCCTTACTATTAGATTAGAACATGTAAAGTGCACTACATAACTAACTTGTACATATGCTTATATATTATCATTCTACATCACAGCACTCGTTTTATTTTGCCAAAGGGCACAGCTATGGAGGATGGCTCAACGGGCACAACAGGATACCAATTCTGAGCCCTGACGTAGCTGTTTACCGACACAGGACAACTTTACAAAAACTTTACACAGGGAAATAAATTGAAAAATGCATAAAAACAGGCAAAAAGTAAGCTAGTAAATATTGGTAATCTAACACATAAACAACTTATACATCACCTGCATGTAAGATATTAAGCCTTACATCAGCAAAGGATACCATCTCTGCTCGTTGTTGCCTAACAAAAGCATTTTTGAGTCTGATAGTTTATTCTTGTACAATGGAACCTCGGTTCACGAATGAGACTTCTCAGTACACGACCAAAAAGTTCGCCAAACTTTTGTCTCAGTTCACGACCATACACTCGGTATACGAACAAGCCAGTTTCCCTTTCGGTTTGTGCACGCCGATGATTTCCGCACGTGTTGCATTGTTCTCGGTCAGACGTGCGTGCTTGCACATGCGTGCGTGCTTTCACTGTGAACTCTTTGTGCTCTATTTCATTTCCCTTCTGGTTCATACGTGTCGATTACTGTATTTAAGCACATGTTCAGCCTCTCCCTGTTCATTGTTCTCAGTCAGATGTGCGTGCTTTACCTGTGAACTCTTTGTGCTCTAAAGTATTTTGTGTGCTTTTGCAGTTAACCATGGCTTCTAAGCAAGTGAAGAGTGGTGAGAAGAAAGTTTTGCAGAAAACTGAAATCGAAGTAAAGAAAGAAATTATTGAAAAGTGCTGGAAGAGGTGGAAAAACTGTTGCTAGTGTGGCTGAACGAGAAGCAACTTGCAGGGGATAGTGTAAGCGAGGAGATGTTATGCGAGAAAGCCAGGAAGATTCATGCCGATTTGCTGCAAACTATCCTTCTACGAGTGGCGAAAGTGAGGAATTTAAAGCCAGTAGAGGATGGTTTGAGAAGTTTCGCAAGAGAAGTGGCATTCATAGTGTGGTAAGGCATGGAGAGGCTGCTAGTTCCGACGCTGAAGCTGCAAAAGAATTCGTGAAAAAATTCTCAAAATTAGTGGAGGACGAAGGCTACATCCCGCAACAAGTCTTCAACTGCGATGAGACCGGATTGTTCTCCACCCAGTTCCTCCTCAGTTCATGCCAGAACTCGACTCATGCAAGGTTAGTTTTCTTGGTGGTTTATGGTTAGTTTTTGTATTACAGATTTTTTAAATGTTCATTTTTCGCTTCGTAGCATGAATTGTTGCAATGTTACTTTTCTCTTTTTTCAAATGTTCATTTTTTTCCCTGTGCTTAAAACTCATTAAAAAAAAGTTTACACGGCGATCGGGTTGTAAGGCTATTAGCGTGAACTCCTGCAATGTTACTTTCTTGGTTGCTTATGATTGGCTTTTAAATAAAGTTCGGATTTGTTCAAATGTTCCTTTTTTTCCCTGTGCTTAAAACTCAAAAAAAAAAAAAAAAATGTTTACAGCGATCGGGTCATAAGGCTACAGTATAGCGTGAACTCTTACAATGTTAGTTTTCTCTGTTGTTCAAAGTTTTCTCAGTGTTATTCAATATTTTTACTTTTAGTTTACTATTATGCTGTGCATTCTATGGTTTAATTAACTATATTTGTGCTTAAATACTTAAAAAAAATATATATATTTACATACAGTTCGTATGGTCTGGAACGGATTAATTGTATTTACATACAATCCTATGGGGGAAATTGCTTCGGTTCACGACCAGAGTTTTGGAACGAATTACGGTCGTGAACCGAGGTTTCACTGTATTTGTTTTGTACAATAACAAATTGACATTTCCTATCAGTAAACCACTCCGAACAAATATATAGGCAAAACATGGTCCTGATACAGCTATACCAGCTGGCACAACCCTCAGTCCACATGTATCACTTGCATCTGGATAGCCTACTTCATCTTCTGATTGAACAAAAAAATTTCCAATAAGCTGAAAACAGCTCATTGAATAGCTGGTAATGACATCAATCAATCAATAAAAGATTTCTTCATACTTCCTGCAATCTGCCACTGTCGAGGGATGCTACTGCATGTACATGTAAATGTTAAACATTGTTAAAGCAGAGCATGTTTGCTTTTACAAAGAATTTGAATCTTTTTTTTAATACAGTATATAAAGCTCATTTGTTGTAAACAAATGTTTGGGAATCAAGTGTGACATCATTGGAGATTCCTCCATCTTTGATGTGGCACACATACAAGTGCAGTGCAGCTTTTCACATAAAAATTGAACATTCTTGATAACTATGACCAATCCATAATAATAATAAAAAATAGAACAAATAAGTGCATCTGTAAAACTGTCCATTGGGAAGAGGGGCTATACTTCATAGCAGTGATTTCTCCGGAGAGACACAAAACATAAACAAGTTGTAAGAGAAATCTATATTCTTTGTAAATAGCAGATTCTGTAGTTTTTCATGGTAACTGCAGTGTCCCTATACAGTGAACTGATCCATAGTAAAAGCAATAATTTTAGTAAGGGTTTGGCAAACAGGCCGCTTGTGTCTGTGTCTGCACCTGCTATTTTCTAGTTTAAGTAGTGCAATAACTTAAACTGTTCTTTAGAAATCTTAGTATATACAAAATTTTATATTTTAGTAAGCCCAAAATGCTGTAAATAGTCAATTACAAAAAAAATAAACACGTTAAAGTATTCAAATGCATAACAAATTTAAACCTGGAAAATTCATTTAATGTAATAAGGGTTCCTGGAGATTGGTCTAGAACTCTGTGATTCAGTAGCTCCGCTTGGCAGCCAATTGAATTGCTGGCTTTTGTCACTTGGTTTACTTAACTTAAGTCGGATAACCCTCCCCAACCCTAATCTTAACCATAGGGCAGTGCACCCAGGTGTTGTCACTGACATATAATATAAAGCAACAACCTCCTCAGTGGGTTGGGGGAAGAGTTATCTTGACTTAAGTCATCCATCCATCCATTTTCTAACCCAATGAATCCGAACACAGGGTCACGGGGGTCTGCTGGAGCCAATCCCAGCCAACACAGGGCACAAGGCAGGAACCAATCCTGGGCAGGGTGCCAACCCACCACAGGACACACACAAACACACCCCCACACCAAGCACACACTAGGGCCAATTGAGAATCGTCAATCCACCTAACCTGCATGTCTTTGGATTGTGGGAGGAAACCGGAGCGCCCGGAAGAAACCCACGCAGACACGGGGAGAAAATGCAAACTCCATGCAGGGAGGACCCGGGAAGCGAACCCAGGTCTCCTAACTGCGAGGCAGCAGTGCCACCATGCCGCTGACTTAATTCATGTTGCAGATAAAGCTCCTCAAGCATGTTAACTGAGTGATGACATAGATTTATTATTTATAATAAAAAAGGAGTGTGGTAGAGATGGAGAATATCACAATTTAATAATTAAACAAAACATGTCATTGTACATGCGATAATATTTAAAAAAATGAAAAAAGCAAATGAGATTTACACCTTTTCGCCTCTACTTTTCAAGCACATTCCCAAAATCCATTTCATATAAACAAAGTGAAAATGACAATTATGGGCTTCAGCCCACACACCATGTGTGCTACTTTCTTGGAAGGGGGAAAAAAAACAACAAACTCCTGTGTAATAAGATTACAGTGACAGGGAAGAAAAGTACAGAGAAGTCAGGGTGGCAGGGTGGAATACTGTAATAAGACATTGTCAGTTCAGGCAGATCTTGACTCAAAAGTGACCTTTGAGAAAAAGTTCAGTCAGAAGTCAGCTTCAGAACTTTTTTCATATCACTCTGTTTTTAGCAACAGTAACTCCCAAATTAGCCAGCTGTATATTTGTTTGAAAAAATGCCAGTTCCCACTTCACATCTTTGCAACAATAAGCACAGTCTAGTTTAGTTCTGAACTGAAGTCTGTCATGAAATTAATAAGACTGATATTAAAGAGAACTGTATTGTAAAAATTATTACTGTATGTGTTGGTCTACACTACCCTGGAAGCATTCTTGGACACTTTTTCCATAAGGCCTGTCAATATATTGGTTACAGCTCTTTCAGAGCAGACCCTACATTTAGTTAGAGTTGTGTACGAAATACATCTTGTCTGAAGAAGGGGCCTGAGTTGCCTTGAAAGCTTGCATATTGTAATCTTTTTAGTTAAAAGGTGTCATTTTGCTTGACTTCTCACTGTGTGAAAGAATAAAGTGTATTCATTATGTATTGTGGAAAGAAAAGACAAGAGCTGAGTACATTGAAAAAATAAACCGGACAAGTCAGTGAGTAAAATTATAATGTTTAAATATCAATTAAGGAAAGTAAAAATCTCACAAAGTATGTTCCAAGCACCTAACAGCATACCTCTACCTCCCCTACATAGAAGATTGGTAGAAGTTGTCAAACATTTAACATAACATTACATTGTTGGGTTGAGAATATTGAAGAAAAACACCGTTTGCAAAACTAGAGTATTAGAAAATTTACAATCTTATATAAGTATATCTAAAACTATATTGCAAATTTGCAACAATTTTAAAAAGTTACATATACAGAGTGAGTCAAAATTATGTTAACATTTGAATGGCGGAAACAATTTATTCACAAAACATACTTCATACAGTCAGTGGTTATCGGCACCCCTGGAATTTTCCCAGAAAATGCACCATATCTCCCAGAAAATTATTGCAATTACAAATGTTTTTGTATATACACGTTTATTTCCTTTATGTGTATTGGAACAACACAAAAAAACAGAAAAAAAGCCAAATCTGACATCATGTCACACAGAACTCCAAAAATGGGCCGGACAAAATTATTGGCACCCTTTCAAAATTGTGGGTAAATCGTTTTATTTCAAGAATATGATGCTTGTTTGAACTCACTTGTGGCAAGAACCAGGTGCTGGCAATATAGCAATCACACCTGAAGCCAGTTAAAATGGAGAAAAGTTGACTCAACCTTTCTGTTGTGTGTCTGAGTGTGCCACACTAAGCATGGAGTACAGAAAGAAGAGCAGAGAATTGTCTGAGGACTTGAGAACAAAAATTGTGGAAAAATATCAACAATCTCAAGGCTACAAGTCCATCCCCAGAGATCTTCATGTTCCTTTGTTCACTGTGCGCAACATAATCAAGAAGTTCGCAACACATGGCACTGTAGCTAATCTCCCTGGACGTGGACGGAAGAGAAAAATTGATAAAAGACTGCAATGAAGGATAGTCTGAATGGTGGATAAACAGCCCCAATCAACTTCAAAACATATTCAAGCTGTTCTGCAGACAGTGCAACAGTGTCAGCTCGAACTAACCGTCGGCATCTGAACGAAATGAAACGCTATGGCAGGAGAGCCAGGAGGACCCCACTGCTGACACAGAAACATAAAAAAGCCAGACTGGAGTTTGCCAAAATGTATTTGAGGAAGCCAAAATCCTTCTGGGCAAACGTCTTGTGGACAGATGAGACCAAGGTAGAGCTTTTTTATAAAGCTCATCATTCTACTGTTTACAGAAAACGGAATGAGGCCTACGAAGAAAAGAACACAGTACCTACAGTCAAACATGGTGGAGGTTCTAAGATGTTTTGGGGATGTTTTGCTGCCTTTGGCACTGGATGCCTTGACTGTGTGCAAGGCATCATGAAATCTCAAGACTACCAAAAGATATTGGGGCACAATGTAGGACCCAGTGTCAGAAAGCTGGGTCTGCGTCAGAGCTCACGGGTGTTCCAGCAGGACAATGACTCCAAACATACCTCTAAAAGCACTCAGAAATGGTTGAAGACAAAGCGCTGGAGAGTTCTGAAGTGGCCAGCAATGAGCCCGGATCTAAATCCGATTGAACACTTATGGAGAGATCTCAAAATTGCTGTTGGGAGAAGGCGCCCTTCAAATCTGAGAAACCTTGAGCAGTTTGCAAAAGAAGAGTGGTCGGAAATTCCAGTTGAGAGGTGTAACAAGCTTGTTGATGGTTATAGGAAGCGCTTGATTTCAGTTATTTTTTCCAAAGGGACATGCAACCAAATATTAAGTAGAGGGTGCCAATAATTTTGTCCAGCCCGGTTTTTGAGTTTTGTGTGAAATGATGTCAGATTTGGCTTTTTTTCTCTGTTTTTTTGTGCTGTTCCAATGCACATAAAGGAAATAAACATGTGTATACCAAAACATTTGTAACTGCAACAATTTTCTGGGAGAAATGGTGCATTTTCAAGGAAAATTCCAGGGGTGCCAATAATTTCGGCCATGACTGTATGTGCAAGATGATTTACAGGAATGTCTCAACCTGTTTGCCATCATGTTCAACACATGTACCATATGTGGAACATAAATTGTCCACAAAAATTGTATTTAAGTATATACATATCAGTATCATTAGTGTAAACATAATTTTAACTCACCTTGTATATGGTACCTACATAATGAAGAAAACATGGTTGGAAAATGGATGGATGGATGGATAATGAAGAAAACTGTATTGTAGAAGATTCAATGAATATATCAGAGTGACAGATCGCATAAATCCAATCAAATTCAGTTTAGAAAATAATTACTTCATTCAGATTTAAACTATTAGCAAATGGTCTGCATTTTATTTCTGAAGATACTTGATCACCACACCTCTGTTAACATAACATACAAAAGTAACTTCTGGTATTTATTTGTGGAATCAAATTATTTACCGATATCTAACAAAATAGGGTGGAGTGGTGATACTGAGGCTAGGGATCTCTGCTGGCAATCAGAAGGTTGCCAGTTCAAATCCCGTAAATGCCAGAAGAGATTCCACTCCATTAGGCCCCCGAGCAAGGCCCTTAATGTGTAATTGCTCCGTCCTAGGTATGACACTAACCCGCATCCAGGCCCTCCAACTTGCAAGGGAAAATGTAGGGGTTAGTGACAGTGGCTCCAGCTACTATAAAAAAACCCACAATGCTCCATTCCATTTGTGGTGCTGAGCTGTCACACATTGCACATTTTAAATGAAGAATAGCATCATGCTTGATTCTTCATATACAGAAGTCAGGTTACTAACAAAAGTAAAGGAGTAACTACCTCGAGAGAAAAATATAGACATTACTATCATATCTAACCAATTACCAGTACCAATTTGAACAAAAGATACATTTAACCATTTTCTGTATCTGAACTCTCCTAGTTAAAGTTGTAAAGTGTTTGAGGTTATTATTTAACAATTAGCCCAAGTGTAGATTACTATTATTAAATAAGTTTTTTTCTTATTTAGAACACTGTAAGCCATCTAGACAGGTCTGCAGGAGCTTCACTACAGTGCAGACACTTCAATACAGAATCCTTAGATGACATTACTGGGTGAATAAAATGAGCAGTACAGTGTGGTCTTGTTCAGAAGTTCTGAATCAGTACAGGACCAGAAGGCAGAAACCAATCATCAAAATGAAAAATTCTAGTAAAAACAGATCACACGGATCTACAGATTTTTTGTTTTGTGATATTGGGTGTCGAAAGAATCATGGCTGCAGGGAGATTAAATAAAAGTGCCACTGCCAGGAAAAATCCTATGTGTTGTGTGTCCATCATTCTAGTGCTTATCACAAACTTAATAAAATGACAATCTAGCCTATGCACAATTCAGTGAAAACAACTCAAATTACACTACTGAATAGGGTCAGAAATACCAACAATGTATATGTTGATTGATTGGAAATTACAAGCAGACTGTGTGCATACGAGTATATATGAAAGTATGGCCTACAAAGGACTGTTATCCGACTAGGGTATCTGGATCCACATGTCCTTAAACTGGACTAAGTGGATTACACAAGTGATCACTTGCACTATACATAAACAGTCAGCTGCCATGAGCTAATTCACTTAAACATCCCATCAGTTCATTTGGCAACCAAAACTAGCTGCCAAATATTTCTTGGAATTATTATTATGTGACTAGAGGAAAATATCCTACTTTAATGCACTCACTTCTTCATAAAGTCTATCACTCATAAAGGAGTGTGTAATCTCAGCTGTGTGGATGGATATGCTATCTCTTGAAAGAACTGGTTCACTGCTCAAGCAGTTATGCACAAATTATGTCTATGTGTAGTGTCAAATTATGTCTTATAGGTTACCTGAACCTTGTCCAAATACTGAAGTATATTGAGAATGATATTAAAAGAAAAAAGTCATTGCATATCGCAAAGTTAGCAAGCCAGAACAGGAAAGGAAATCGGGACACTACTATTTTAAATGCCTGTAACCAATTGGCTTTTGAACATTCATTAAAAAGATGCAAACTCTTGAACCTCTGACAGTAAAACAGCCTTCATCAGACTGAGTAAATGGCACAAATCTTGCGGCAGTGCCACAAAAATATTGCATATGTGGTGTCTGGTTTGTTTTTGCTGTTGTCCACTGCATTTGCATGTATAGTAGATAGTGTGCCTATGCCTATTCATTTACAGTGACTAATGAGGCAGTGATTCACAACACTGCCCTATGAAGAAGAAAATTTCCAATTTTGAGCAACAAATGTGTCTGGATTAAGTACAATGGAAATAATAGACCAGCAAGGAGCCAGGTTCCTGTGCTCACTTTATAAAACACACACACACACACACACATATTATATATATATATATATATATATATATATATATATATATATATATATATATATATATATATATATATATATATATATATATATACACTATATATATACACACACAACCAAGGTTATTATAGTTTTGCCTTTTTGTATTAGTTTTTATTTCTATATTTTTTCTGACCTTACTTGGAAATTCAGTTTAGTTTTAGTTTTCCTTCGTCGTGTATTTTTAGTTTTAGTTTAGTTTTTATTTCACAAAGACATTTCTATTTTATTTTTATATATATTAATTTCAGTTTTAGTTTTAGTAATTATGGCATGGAGTGCCTACGGAGTTAGTTTTGTGTCACAATCAGACAGAACTGTACACTTAACAGATTTGGATATGAATTTAATGCTAGTGGAAGCTTACTACACTGCCTAGTTTACTATCTGGTTTTGTTTTTGTCTGATAAAAACAAGCATAATCAAAACTAGATACTGAATATGAACAATTTTACACAATTTTATAATTTTTAAAATATTTTCTCATGAACATCATAGGGGCTTAGGAAGAACAGGGCTCTTAGACTTGAATGAGTGTGCATACCCCACATAGCTGTATTGAGGGAAACGAAGAACAACAAGCATAGTGTCAAGGTTAGAGGTGGTGAGTCTTGAATAGACCACCATAAAGGACAGTAAACCCATAATGAGCAGAGCAAGAGAAGGTAATAGGAGTACGGACAGACAAAACAACAGAGACAGCGTCTGAGATTAAGAACAACATATACATTACCTAAACCTGTTTATCCACAGTAGGATTGCAGGATACCTGGAGCCTACCGCAGCAGGTTTGGATTGAAGGCAGGATAAATCCCTGGTATGCAATATGTATGATAAGGCTGATGTTAAGAACAAAAAGAATATGATATTTCAACTATCTATTTTGAGAGAGAAAAACATTGAAAAAAGGAAGACAAATATTTTAAAATATAATTCTGCTAATGGATTACGTTCACAATATCAGGTATTTTGAGTTGTGAATATGAACTAAAAAAGATAAATTTAATAAATATGGAATAAATACAAAAACCCATTAGTATGTTTAGTTTTTCATCACTTGACAGACTCTCTACCTTTGTTTGTATCGCTTCGTTGTTAAGCTATGTTTTTAAAGCAAAAGTGATTGGTCAGCAACAATATGCTGATCTTGTATGATGACCTAGTCAGTCTCTCGATCAGTGACGTTTTATTTTCAAAAACCGGGAGTGCTCTCCCCTCGACGTTCGTGTATACTCAGATATGGGGATGGATATTTGAGGTGTAAACTGCAAGGCAATGATTATATTTTTATATTATGTACATTAAGGAACCATCAACAACAAATCTAATCATATATTGAACAATTATTATAAAAGTAAAGTTGAAAAAAATCATACTCCATTTTTTTTTATTTATACAGCTGCAGAGTCTGTGTTCAGGTAAAGTACCACTTCCGGGTGATGGATTTGGCCCAAAAGTTAATACAGATCTATAATTGTGGTGTAACAACCACATGCCGAATTTCATCTATCTAGTTGCGTTTTTGAGTTATCGTGTTTATACACACACAAGACACACGCATACACGCGCGCGCGTACACACACAATTCCAAAAAACAGTATTGTTGGACACTGGTTAGTCTATAATGTCAAGATTCATCAAAATATCGAGGTCGAATTTTTTCATGATTACTATACTTCGTATATGAGAAAGTAAAAATGATTATTCCTGTGCAAAGTGGCAGGTGAATTGCTGTTAACAAAAATTAGACACCTGAGAAATAAACTGAAACGTTACTCATTCGTGATTTTTCTGTCCATATGGTAAACGTTTTGTTGACCAGCACATTCTGATTTCAGCCGTTTGAATTACATCTTGATATACAACAAGCACAAAGAAAGGCGGCACGCAAATCGCTTTCTATTTCTCATGCTTTACACACCCGCACTCAGCTTGCTCTGTCACTGCAAATGCTGTGTGAACAGCCGCTCTCTGTCACCAGCCGCCGTTCATTGGATGAATATATGCGGGCAGCTCGTGGTGGATGACTTTCTGTTTTAGAGTTAAAACTTACAAGGGTTAAAGACTAACGGCAAGAATATTCATTCAAAAACGAAAACTAAAAATATTTTAGTAAATTATTATTTTATTTCAGTTAGTCTTTCCAGCTACTTTAATAGTTTCGTTTAGTTTTAGTTTTTCATTCCGGTTTTGTTAATTATTTTATTTCAGTTTACGAAAATGTTTTTTTAATAGTAGTTTCAGTTTTGATTTTAGTTTTCGTTAACTATAATAACCTTGCACACAACACTATGTGAAGATCTACCAAAATCTGACAAAGAAGAGTGCTTCCAAAACCAAAGACTACAAACCTACACTCTCATCATCATCTACTGTATATGAAGATGATCATATTAGTTAAAAATGCATATGATTGTTATTATTGTTTGCTAGAATAAACAAGCTGCCATAACAAAATTATCCTGATGGAAGGTCTTTGGGCTATGGGGAGAAAATGAAACTGAAGAACTAAACTCAATAGACCAATCTCATATGGACATGAATAGAAAATGTCCATCTAACACAAAGTACTACTAGTCTTACTTACTTACTTGTTAACACTCATCCAATCTGCCTCTAAAAAAACAAAAATGGAAATTATAACATTATGGAAATGCCTTAAGGAAAACCTATAAACATATCACTCTGTGTGAATTAAGAGACTTGAAGACAACTGGAAAAAGTATATACAAAAACAAGAGGAACACAATTAATGAATAAAAAACATTTCTGAACATATCTTTCTAAGTTATATAAATATTCCTTAAAATATTAAGGTTACACTTATGATATGACAATAAATATTCCAAATTGGTAGATATGTTAGCTTTATATTTCTTAAAGATTAACACTTCTATTTTGAAAACATGCAAAAATATTCAATAATCACTATGAAAGGAAATTACAAACAGCTGAAAGATAGTTCACCGAAGACTACCGAATTTTTACAGTCAAAGGATTACTTAGGATCTGGTGCAGATTATTTCTACTATGAAATTTCCACAAGAAAACAAGAGTGTATGCTTACTTGAAACATAACACTAAATTCATTCTTTACAATATTTACTAGAGACAAGCCATGTTTATTTAAAATTGTAAGTGTTATTCCAGACGGCAAGTTCTTTGCGTTTGCAGAATGTTCTAGGCTTATGGCCAAGACACTAAAGACATAATTAAAGTATGGGGGAAGGCAGCAATTGACACAGAAGCAGTTGTGACATACAGTTGACCAGAACACATTAGCCAACTTTTAAAGCATAAGCCAGCATGTCTGCTGAAATTCAGCCAAATAAATTGTAGGCAATTAGGATCTAGAAAAAGAAACAAGTTGTAAGTGGAAATTTTTGACTCTGGAAAAAAAAAAAACTACTCAGGAACTCTTCTCAAGATGAGTTTTAAAAACATTTTTTTTCTTATGTGTATTTTTTTTTTTTTTTTTTTTTTTAAATGGAGAATGAGCATCCCGGCCAGGTAGGAGGAGGATTTATTACCCAGATGGGAGGCTAAAGCAGAATGTCAAACAAATTGGCCAGCGGGACGGAGAAATAACTTTGTGCCTGGCTGGTATCATTTTCCAGATGGACTAACAGAAGCTGAAGATCAGGAGTTGTTCCACCCCCATATGCTGTGGCAGTGGTCCTCATGTGGCAATCCAGTCAGGACACCTGCGAGAGTGCTTGGAAGTTGGAGTCCAGAAGTGCAGCCCTGTCAGGGTCCCTGTGTGTTGACAGAAGGTGCTGTCGGGAGAGAACCTCCCTACTTTCTTTATGGACTGAAACTGCTTCCTGGAGGACATGTCATGGCACCGGAAGCATTCCTGGGTCCAGTTTAAAAGGGAGCCCGCTGCCTCACATCAATGAGTCCCAGTGAGGAGGCAGTGGGCAACACTCAACAAAGGACAGAAGGAGGAAGAATTGTTTAACTTTGTGTATCGTGCATCTGATATTGGAAAGGTGATTGTGAAGAAGTGCTTTTTTAAATAAATATTTATTTTATTATAGTAACATGTTGGGTCCCACTATGTCTTGGATTTGGGATTCAGTGGTGCCCCGTTGTGGTCACTGTATACACACACACACACAACAACATTTATTTATGTAGCACATTTTCATTCAAATGATGTAGCTCAAAGCGCTTTGTAAGATGAAGAAAAGTTTGTATGAAACAAAAATAAGACTGGACAATACTAAGTAGCAAAGAATAAAGTAAGCTCAGATGGCCAAGAGGACAAAAATCTTCACACTTAATTCGCCAGTCTCCTCACTCACTCACTCACTCACTCACGTCTGTCCGAAGCCGAATGCGCAGTCGCCTTCTGCGCACGTCCGAAGCCTTCTCCGCAGTCGCCTTCTGCGCAGGTGCCCGAAAAACCTTACGAGACCGACATCGCGGCAGGCGGCGGATTTACGGCCGCGAAAATTCAAAGAGAAAGGCGACTTCGATTAAAGCTCTAGAGGCCTGAAAGGCGATTTCGACTACAGCTCGAGGCCTAATTACGCATTCATTCAATACACCTATATCAGGTTTGTGGTGCTTATACTTATTATATATTATACTATTCCACTTGTGCCCGTTTCATCTTACGTTGTCGAAATGGGCTCTTTGTCTAGTAAATAAATAAAAACTTCAGATGAACTGGAGAAAAAAAAATCTGCTGGGGTTCCAAAGCCAAGAGACCGTCCAACCCCCAATAAACATATTCTTCTGGTTTTGGTGTACCCATTAGAATGCTGATGTATTCATAAAATGATAGCACCTGACTCTATCCTGGTGTTTTTTCCCCCCCAAGTTATATGCAGCTCAAACCCATTCTGGTCCATGTGTGGCTCGGTCTACTTTGGCACCAGCACTATTCTAGAAGTTTACTAATAGCGACATGTATAGTGCTTCATTGTTAGTACTCTGTAAATGTTTCCAAACAGGTACAGATTGTGCTTTAAGAACCATGCATATAACAGGAGTAATTGCTGTTGTGTTCTGTATCTCCTTATTTATCACTTGTGTTGAATGCAAAATCCATACCAAAGATGACCAGCTTCCTCTTCACTGCTGATGTGGGCATCCACATTTTACATCCATAAAAAAAGAATACATAAGAATAGATGATCTGTACAACTTTTTCTCTGGAGCTCATTACCTATTTTATTACACACTGAAGTCTCACAAAATAAATAAGTACCTGAGCACGACTAATAGTACTATGTAGAGTTATATAATTTTTAAATGTCTGGAGAGAACTGTGAGTGAATTTTGCTTAAAACTGGGTGTGTATAATTAGACGGCTCACTGAGTGTCATGTTTTTGAACCAATCCACTGCCTCAAGAAGGTAGCACTCAAAGCAGGAGCAGTGGTTTTGAGCTGCAAAGAGTAACGGTGCTCTTCTTTCCTTGGTCTGATAGAGAGCAAGCTTCTAATTACGATGAAATGTCTATAGTAGAAGAGTTTCCTAAACGATGCCTATTAAACATAAATGTTTTATGTGTGCACAGAGCACATTGCAAGTTTTAAAAATAAACATAACCTGTTGCAAGGGAAAAGCCTTTATGTAACATCAGATTATAACAATGGCATTCAAAGTCATCAATGGGCTAGTGAAAAACGCAAATGTTATGTTGTCACATATGCTGTGTGTGCTCTTGGTTGTTCAGCCATATTACAGCAATAACGTTGGTATCAAGGAAACTTTGAAAGAATTGTCAGCTATGTTCATAAAAATATGAATTTGAAAAATATGCACTCAAAGTAAACAGTGGATCACACCCTGTCAAAAGGAGCTGAAAAAGACTAACAATTAAGAGAGCTGATAATGAAGAGCTGTAGGAGATGCGTATTTCAGTATTCAAAACAGTGGAATCACTAAATGTACCTACAACACAAGTAGAATCACGGACAAGGTGGCACAGCATTCACCTTCTGACTTCATATCTAAATGAATAACTAAAGTAACTTAACATTACTGTCCAACTGGAAATGCAACAATGCCATGCTAGAATACAGCTGCAGTGTTTTAACACATTGCATAAACATAGACGACAATGCGTCTCCAAAATCTACTTGTGGTTGTTGGATATACTGATACAGTAATCCCTTGCTACTTCGCGGTTCACTTTTTGCGGATTCATAACTTCGCGGGTTTTTAAATACAAGTGACTGCCCACCTATCGCGGAAGTTATGTTCCAGACCCATCAGCAACAGGAGAAAATCCGCGATATAGAAAGACCATATAAATAAACATTTTTATAGTTTAAGCCTTAAAATTCCCATCCCACATGCTTTAAACACATGTAAACTTATAAAACACACTTTGTTAACACATATGATATGTGGATGTCGGGCTTAGGATATTAGTAACATCTCACTATTATAAAACATTTTAACTTCACGCAAGACAAGACAGTGAGACAGGAAAATTGGTGATGTACATGCTTTTAAATTATTGACACGCAGAGCGACAAGCAGCACAAAGCCAGCACAAAGTCCACTTCTCCTTAGCGTTCATTCAGCTCCCCACCCCCTTGACAATGCGAAGTGGCAGGAGCGTACTGTGCTTCCGGGGAGGGGGGGTTTGAGCGAAGGTGCGTTCAGCTCCCACACACCCACACACACACACACACACACTCCTCGTGCAGAGCGACAAGCAGGCATTTTGGCAGAAGCAGCACAAAGTCCATTTCTGCTCAGCGTGAGTTCAGCTGCCCCCCTTCACAAAGCGAGTGCAGACACATTGACGTCTGATCGCTGCGTGCAGGCAGTGTGCAGTGTTGGTCTGAGGTGTTTAAGAATGTAGAAAGTGTTTAAGAGCATAGGAAGTGTTTATAAGAGCGTGGGAAAGGTTAACAAGAGAGTGAGAAAGGTTTATAAGAGTGTGGGAAGGGTTTATAAAGCCTTAAAATATGTATAAATAATAAAATAAATATAGGTCGCTACTTCGCGGATTTTCACCTATCGCGGGGGGCTCTGGAACGTAACCCCCGCGATAGGTGAGGGATTACTGTACAGCAATCAAAATGACAGAAAGATAGATATAGTGGCAGACAAAAGCTCTTCTTAAATGCGTATAGACGAGTACATGCATTGGTCTATATATGTGCATTTGTCTGTCTCTAATGTTGCTGCGCTCAGTACAGTATAATGTAAAAATTAATTATTACTTAATTAACTGAGTAACTGAATAATTCATTAACTGAACTGCTAAATAGACAGACAGACAGACAGACAGACAGACAGATACTTTATTAATCCCAAGGGGAAATTCACATACTCCAGCAGCAGCATACTGATAAAGAACAATATTAAATTAAAGAGTGCAATGCAGGTATACAGACAGACAATAACTTTGTATAATTTTAATGTTTAAACCCCCCGGGTGGAATTGAAGAGTCGCATAGTGTGGAGGAGGAACAATCTCCTCAGTCTGTCAGTGGAGCAGGACATTGACAGCAGTCTGTCACTGAAGCTGCTCCTCTGTCTGGAGATGATCCTGTTCAGTGGATGCAGTGGATTCTCCATTATTGACAGGAACCTGCTCAGTGCCCATCCGTGCCTACAATAGAGCTTGCCATATTATATATATATATATACAGTGGTGTGAAAAACTATTTGCCCCCTTCCTGATTTCTTATTCTTTTGCATGTT